>NW_015539852.1:827511-841784 GCF_001515605.1 Sinocyclocheilus anshuiensis
AGGTGATATGAGGTATCAAATTGGCATTTGGAAGCTGTTTGGCTGGTGCTACCAATATGAAGTCCAAGGAGATCTCGATGAAAGTGAAGGAGGCCATCATTAAGCTGAAAAAAATAACATAAATCTATAAGATAGCAAAAACCTTAGGTGAGGCCAGATCAATGGTTGACTACATTCTTAACCCTTTGATGCACAATATGGGTCTAATGTGACCCGACTGAGTTTATTTTTTCTATATCTTTGCAAGAAATTAATTTCATCATTCAGAATTCCAGGAATTCCTCAATTAACTTGTTTTTGATCATCACAAATCCTTTTTTATTTTTTCCTTCTTACTTTTTGAATAAAAATATTTTTTGTGTCACTACCCTTCTATGTCTGAAATGACCTGTATTCATTTCCTGTTATTTCAGTAATGACTGAGTGTTTCTTTGCTGAATATCTGAAAGAAATGTTTTTCTATCATTTATTATTCCAGATAGTCTTTAAATATGTTGTTGACTTACACAAATCATTTTGTTTATTTTTCCTTCCTTACTTTATAAACAAACACAGTTTTTTTATTTCTACATCAGTTTTACACACATGGGTCTAACATTTCCTATGTTATTTCAATCATGCCTGAGTGATTCTTTGCTGAATCTTTGAAATAAATGCATTTTATCATTTATAACTCCAGGTATTCATTAAATATCTTGTTTTTAATTTCCACAAATCATTATGTTTATTTGTCATTTCTTTACTTTATAACAAAAAATACAGTCTTGACACAAAAATAACCCATATAGAAACCTTTGATATTGGCAATTTTTTTTGCAAGTAGGAACATATTTACTGCAGAAAACTTTTCACCTGCCCCACATTTCACAACTCAACATGGCTGCTTTTGTATAATTGATGCATTTAGTCTTATTTTATAATTTATTACCACAGAAAATATTTGACATATTGTGAAAGATAACTGGATATAATATTTGAATGTTAGCTTGAATGTTATGAAATCTATTAGTAGTGAGACAGAGAAACATTTCCAATACTATTAGCTATAGCTTGTTGTTGACATATTCTATTTTAGCTAGCTAATGTTAGCTAGGTCAACAAAATAAGTCAAAATAATACGTTATTATATACAAGTATATATCTGCTGCCAGGCGGAAACCTCGTATCTCCACATTTAATCATTTTTATTTTTTTGTCATAAATTAATACTATTGGTCACCCTTTATGTCTGTCAGTGTTCCTGAAAAGTAATGGTTTTGGACAAGCAAGGTTTCTGTCTGACAGGGACAATATATAATCAGTATATACATGATCAACTGCTTGTTGTGCACTCTTTATCTAGTGTTTCACAACTCAACATGGCTGCTTTTGTATAATTGATGGATTTAGTCTTATTTTATAATTTATTACCACAGAAAATATTTGACATATTGTGAAAGATAACTGGATATAATATTTGAATGTTAGCTTGAATGTTATGAAATCTATTAGTAGTGAGACAGAGAAACATTTCCAATACTATTAGCTATAGCTTGTTGTTGACATATTCTATTTTAGCTAGCTAATGTTAGCTAGGTCAACAAAATAAGTCAAAATAATACGTTATTATATACAAGTATATATCTGCTGCCAGGCGGAAACCTCGTATCTCCACATTTAATCATTTTTATTTTTTTGTCATAAATTAATACTATTGGTCACCCTTTATGTCTGTCAGTGTTCCTGAAAAGTAAAGTGGCAAATAAACATATTTCAAGTGTTAAATGAGTTAGTCTAAATAACTAAATTAATTATTTTAACAAAATGTCTTTATTCTTTTGTTTTATCATGCTTGCATAGATGGGTCATTTTTGACCCAGGTGTGTAAACTTGATGTAGTAACAAAAAACCTAGGAAAAAAAATAAATAATTTGTGGTCATTGTAAAAAGATATTTTGAATATTCATGGATCGTGGAATTCAAGGATCGTGGAATTCATAGATCAGGGAATATTACATGCTGAAATAAACTGATTTCAAAAGATAAAACAAACAAAAAAAAAAGCCCAGCGAAGTATGGAATAACATAGGACATGAATACGGGTCAATTTAGACCCATGTTGTGTGTTAGAAGGGGTTTTCATATAGCTTGTGCATCAAAGGGTTAAATTCCCAGCCTTTTCAGCGCAATGGTCAGACCAGGCTGAGAGGGGAATGGCTCTGAAGGGAACAGCATGCATCCTCCCATGAATGCAGAGAGTCTCTTTGTCGGGCATCACATACACTCCATGCATTCTCATACGCTGAGTGTTATCAGCTAAGCTGCAAGCACACACAAAATACACACGTTCGCCATTGTGTACAGCTGTGCGCACTTCACTATGTAAATGTTTCAAGCAGGAGCAGTGCCGTACGTCAGCTTCTGCTCTGGCATTTAGAAAGCCTGAGTGCCTAAAGCCCTCCGGGTTTACCATTTTCAAACATCCATGCGTATTTCCTGCAATTTCCACTTTTTTTCCAGTGACTGACAGTTGAGAAAAAGCCACAATATAGGGGAGCTGTTTGTCAACTGGTGAAGTTTTCACAAGGGCTTTATCCTAAGAAAAGTTTGACAGCTAGTCCCGTTCTCTACTATAGTTACTGAAGCTTTTTTGACTTCCTGCATGACTGTGCAGTTTTAATTCCTTAATCATCAGTTTCCACTCAGCATGCATTGCATTCTTAACTAGTGTTCCAAGGGTGTTTTTTCCTGTTTTACTGGGATTGATTGAGCATGTTTTTAAATTATTGATGAGGCTGTTTCTATTGCACAAACAGCGGCTGGGATCTGTAGCGATGCAGATGTTGTTGCGATGCTGGAGACTCCCATCAGCACTGTGAAATGTCGGTATGAATGTGAAGCAGGAAGTTCTGTTAATGAGCCTTTGTTGGTGATTAGCTCCGTCCTGAATCTATCCTGAAGCTTCATGCAGACAGAACACAGAGCGGTGAACTTGCAAGCTACTTTGTGTTTTATTTTTGGATTTATTGTAGTTCCCTTCTAAGAACACCCACCTCTCCCTGTAGGAAATAAGAATCACAAATGAGTTACCTTTTATATCTCAATTGCTTCTCCTATACAGCAAAGGAATTAGATAGAAATGTCTGCTTAAAAAGGTTTATTCACCCCAAAATGTAAATTCTGTAATTATATACTCACCCCCATGTTGTTCTAAACCTAAATGACTTATCTTCAGTTTAACACAAAAAGTGTTATTTTGAAGTCCTGGTCACTCTTTTCCATGAAATTAAATGCATATGGCTTTAAAATAAGGTTAAAAGCACCATAAAGGCATCATAGTGGTCCATATGACTCATACTTTATCTTTATAAGACATAACTTTAAGCCTTTATTCACAGAAAATGACAAAGATCATTACATAATGAGAGAATTTCTATTTTTGGGTGAACCATCTCTGTAAGTCCCGTTTTTCTCAGATATTCTCCACAAAAAATAAAAAAAAGACCCTATAGGGTATTACTATAGTTTAATTAAATGAATAGTTCAACGGAAATTATTCACCCTTAGGCCATCCAAGATGTAGATTAGTTTGTTTCTTCATCATATCAGGTTTTGAGAAATGGATCCTCTGCAGTGAATGGGTGCCGTCAGAATGAGAGTACAAACAGCTGATAAAAACATCACAATAATTCACTTGACTCCAGTCTTCTGGATAAAATACAAGTCTTCTGTCCATAATATGGCTTTCTTCAGTGAAAAAGTTGTTTTCAGGAGATAAATATGCACAGAGAAATATGCACAGATCAAGCACTGTTTACAAGCGAAAACAGTCCAAAACCATTCTGAACAAATATGTTGATGGATTTTGATGTCGAAGGACAACAGGTCATGGACTATTTTACTGGAGGAGGCATTATTATAGATTATGGATTTGTTTCCTAAAACACAGCTTTTTGCTTCATAGGATGTTAATTGACTGGAGTCATGTGGATTACTTAGACAGTTAGATTATTGTGATGTTTTTGTCAGCTGTTTGGACGTTTACAGCACCCATTCAATGGAGAGGATCCATTGGTTAGCAAGTGATGCAATGTAAATTTCTCCAAATCGATGAAGAACAGAACTACTAAATTACTGTTTGGACTTTTACAGCACCCATTCAATGGAGAGGATCCATTGGTTAGCAAGTGATGCAATGTAAATTTCTACAAATCGATGAAGAACAGAACTACTACATTACTACAATAATGTCTTCTCTAGAGATTCAAAAAACAACATGTCTCCAGCTATAAATAGAACTTTTCTAAACAATTTAATATTAGTTTTATACAGTAGTTCTGCATTCTTATTGAATATCAACAATTGTCTCATTTGTGTCTATTTTTTTTTCTCCTAAGGAATTTTAGGAGGCACACCTGAGGCAAGTTGATACTTAACATAAGTGTGAACTCCATAAGTCTCCTGAGCTAAGAAATAGCAACCTCAGAGACACAAACTTTCCCTCTGGGTCCAGAGAGACACTCGGGAGACTTCATGCATTGGCATGTCTTTAGTGTGCTGGTGAGGTGCTCCTTTGAGACTGTGCCCACATGCTAAACCCGATAAACAGAATGTTTGTCTATATATAGTGGAGGTGTCCTAGATTGGAAGCTCAAAAACCTGCATGTGGTCTCTATATATCATGGAGCCATTAGCTCTGTTTGGTCTGAGAAAGGCTGTGTTTGTGAAAGTCATGTGATGGATTATTGTAATGAAGTCTATGTTGTTTACACGCATCCTCCTGCTGTCTTTTCAATGCCTTTTCTCATATATTTTCCTTCACTCTTTGCCTGTCTCCTTTTCATTGTGATGCTTATAGGCTCAGATTAATCCCAGCATGCCTGCATAGAACATCATCAAAACATCATCACATAATGAAACGTAGAAGATGCAGAAATGCTTTTCGATTCATACCAAATAAAGATTTATCCAAGGAGAGGACAAACATGCTTTCCTGAGAGAATTAGTCCAATGTATATACCATTTTTCCACCTTCCAGCTTCTTCGGTCCACATTAGTGTGGATGGCTTGAAACTGCCTACATGAATTATTCAATCAACCAGCTGATTGTCTTAATTAGATATTGCATCGCCTCTTAATCAGTGTTTTGTTAACCAGCACACAATTTCCCCGCTTGTATGCGTAATTTGCTGAAGGACCGCTTTCTCTCTCCATACACTCTTAAAAATAAAGGTGCTTCAAAAGGTTCTTCAAGCGATGCCATAGAAGAACCATTTTTGGTTCCACAAAGAACCATTCAGTCAAAGGTTCTTTAAAGAACCATCTCTTTCTTACCTTTTTGTAATCTGAAGAACCTTCTTTCGCCACAAAGAACCTTTTGTGAAACAGAAAGGTTCTTCAGGTGTTAAAGGTTCTTTATGGAACAAGTTAGACAAAAAGGTTCTTCTATGGCATCGTGAAGCACCTTTATTTTTAAGAGTGTAGGAGCGGAGACAGTTAAAATGTGCAATCCAAGTTGACAAATATCACAAATTCGTGCAGTTACATTAAATTAAGCTGCTGTGCGAGACAGAGAGTGAATATAAGGACAACCATGCATTAAATTCAATTGAGAACGCAGCCGATAATTGAAAACAAATGTATTTATACCAGTATCTGCACATAGAATTTGCCTGTGATGATGAATGAGGCCAAGGAGAAAATAGGCACTAAAACATGGATGGATGGTGATGTGAAGGAGGAATAAAAGAGGGGATTGGGTAGCTGTTTGAATGTGGTCAGGAAAATTAAAGCTTTTAGGACCCCTAAACCAAAATCGGTTGTCTGTGAAGTAAAAGTTTTTTTTTTTTTAGCCCAGTATATTTATATAAACAAATCAAATCAGCATTTCAATTAATTTCAAGTTCATTTTGATTCAGACTTGACTGAAAGTGATGTCCAAGTGTGTGAGTTGTTAAGAGATGCTGCCACTGGTGTCATGTAGAATGATTTTACTCAATATTTGATGTCATTATAACACATTTTGGTTTTAATTATGTACCATTTGCTATTTTCTCTCCCTCTGCCTCAGAGAAAACACCCCTAACGCTATTATCTGGACATAATAAAGATGACCGGTCAACAACATGTTTGCTATCAGACTAAAAGCAGTGGGCGATATTTTCAGACAGCCTAGAACAATTGGGACCTCTCAGATCTGAAAGAAATTAATGAGTCTTCAACTTTCGTTCAAAGGCATGGCAGGTAGCTCAGTGGGGGGAGTGATTTTTTTTTCTGTTAGGCGCTCTCGCTTTCCACCGAAATAGTGGCGTTTCAAATTATATCGCAGACAGTCAACATCTTTCTCGCTCGTTTGCATCCACCACATGTCAGGTTAAACTTGCACTTTATCTGAGCTTCAAAAGCAGCCACTCGGTGTTAGGTTAGACATAAATCAAAATGTTTCTGGCAGTCGTGACTCACTTGGTGCTCTAGGCGAGATGAGAGGTATATAAGGGACTCAATATAGTGTTAGATGTACAGATGGTGCTGCTCAACCAGAATAAGTCTTTTGCCGCCGTGTATTATCTCATGATGCAGTTTGGGGACTTCAAATCCCACACCAATGTCCTTTTTTGTAACTTAGTCAAAGCAACTGAACTTGAGAGCCAGCGTTCATCACATACATACTGTTGTGTGAAAAAAGAAAAGCTTTAAACTTTGTTACACGGGAAAAGATTGAACACACCAAATTTAGATGTTAATAAATTATTTTAATAAATAATAAATAAATCTCCCTCTCTATATATATATCCTCTTATACATTTGATTTGATTTGAAAGGAGAAAAAAAACATTTGACTCAAAAATCAACCAAACCATACATCAATGGAAAGCTTATTTATTCAGCTTTCAGATGATGTATAAATCTCAATTTAAAAAATTGACCCTTATGACTGGTTTTGTGGTCCAGGGTCACATATGATATTTTTGGTTATGGTATTTTACATTACCTGACTTTAACACTGGTTTTAGCCCAGCTTTGCAATCTATGTTCGTCTTCTCCAGTCCAGTGAGAGTTGATGAATTTCACAGAATATCGCATAGTATATGAGAGACACGGCCTCTGATTTCTTCCCTGCAGACTGTAATTCCATCTAGCCAGAGTATATCAAACATTTTTGATAATTTGGAGCTGAATAAAGAGAACATGTAGCAGTACATGAAGCTTCACAACTCAAACTCAAAGTGAAACTTTGGCTAAATAGGTACAGCCTAAAAAAAGACACTGACTTGTTAGTTGGCTCGGTTATGAAAATGTTAACTAACACAAATTTGTTAGCTTGATGCAAGCAACTGTAGGTAACGTTGAATCTCAACAACATAAGTTTGTTGTTTTTGTATTTGACTTGACCGTTGTGCAGCGTTTGTCATCCTTTGGTACATGATACAGTGGTTGTTGTCATTGTGTTTTTTTTATATTTGATATGAATTGATAGGCCCAGCAGTCATCATCCACCATGAAGTTTGTTCATCTGTGAAAAACCTATTAATTCTTCTCTTGGAGCGGCGTATTAAGTACCTAATGTTCTTTTATAAATTACCTGACAAACTCCTGTGACACCAGACACCCTATTTTTCCAAAATGACAATTTCTTGTCAAGATCTATTGTTTTGAATCTACTAGGAGAACTCAATTAACATGGGTTTAATTCTGTTTATTTGGGATATTGGAAACAAATAGAGATTTTTCTCAGCTCCTGACTCCACGCCAGACAGCTACCCTTCAAGACAAGAAAATTACCTTACTTGCTGGCAGTTACAAATGGAGACTCTAATAATGAATATGACATCTCTTCACCTGCCTGCCTGTCTGTCTGTCTGTTGGTCTCTACTTTTTCAAGCTTTTAATTTTGTCGTGTTCCCATCTGTGTTTCTTGACTGCTTTGTGAAGACATGCTTTTAATTAGCTGAAGAAGTGAAGAAAAGGTTAATGAGTTCACATAGTGGGTGGAGATAAAATGCCATACTGTGTGACGATGCCTGACAGGAGTGCGTGCGTATGCATGTATATTTGTTTACCTATGTGGCTTGCTGTGCCTACCATCCATTTCAAACAACTTGCCCTGCAAGCACTTAAAAACCTGGGACATCCTCCATTTTGGTAAGGGGCCATATTTTGAAGAGGTTATTGCATGCACTCTAAAACGGATTGAGGCCTATTTATAATTTACAATTAATTTTGCGCTCTCCTTTCCAACCCAGCTTTCCATTTAAACTGCTTTCTGTTTGCTTAGTGCAGACCCAGGTGAGAGACCTTGAATGAAGGGCACTGAACACCCAGGGAGACTTTCATCCATGTCCTTTCAGGAGAGTTCTGCAAATCCCTTCAGAAAGCTAAACTTCAGCAAAAGCAAGTGTTCTGACTTCCGAGAAAAGCTGGACTGTGTTTTAAAAAATGATGAGAGGAGACCAGTGGACATACTTCACTTTTTTGGTAGAAAAAAAAGAGCATTTGTGGTCAGTTTAGGTGTTTAAATATTTTCAATGGGTAGGGCAGAATTTATACATGTAACTTCAATTTGTTTACATAACCGGTCAAAAGTTTAGAATCAATTATTTTTTATTTATTTTTGAAAGAAGTGTATTTTGCTCATCAAGGCTGCATTTATATGATCTAAATACATTTAAAATGGTAATATTGTGAAATATTATTACAATTTAAAGTAACTGTTTTTATTTAATATATTTTAAAATGTAATTTGTTCATATGCTGGAAAACATACATTTTCAGCAGTCATTTCTTCGGTCTTGAATGCCTCATTATCCTTCATAAATCAGTGTAATTTGCAGATTTGGTGCTCAGTTATTAGCCTTGTCAGTTAATATTTTTGGTGCTCAATTATCAATAGTGTTTCTTATTAGTGGAATCAGTGATACATTTTTTTCAGTATTCTTTGATAAATAGAAAGGCCAAAAGAACAGCATTTATTTAAAATAGGAATATTTTGCAATATTTTAAATGTCTTTACTGTCACTATTAATCAATTTAATGTGTGTATTAATTAATTTTGTATTAAAATATAGTAATTCTTTATCTTAAATTTTGAATGCTAGTGTATTAGGCAGTGAGCAATTTACTTTATTATTTTTTTTTTTAATAAATGCAGCCTTGGTTGAGCATAAGAGACTTTTTAAACATTTAAAAAAATCTATTACATATAATAGTATTTAATTATTTTAGAATGTATATAGTTGTAAACAGCGATGTGTCTTGTTTTACCACATGTGATCAGATCCCCCCCGGTGGGGTTTATTACCAGGTGTAAACAGGGCCAGTATGAATGGCTGCATTGGTTTCCAGATCCATGACTTCCTGTTTGGTGTTTGCACTGCTGGGGAAACACGTGTGGCTGTGAATATGGTGGGGCAGATCGGACTCTGCCGCTCTGATGGGTCTTTTATTCCGGTCTGTTGCCTACAGTGGCTGGCATGGCACCATTGCAGAAGTGCCACGCTGAGACGTACGGGTGTGATGGCTGCAAATTGTTGTGGTCTGGTATAGAGTCAGCTGTGAAGAAGTTATCCGAGCCATCTGTCCTTTATGCCTTCTGCCCCCCATCTGTGCGGAGTTCCTCTTGTCAAATTCTCAGCACTACGCTCTGAAATCCTCCATTGTCCATTCTCTTTTTTAGTTTGTCACTGACAGATTTCAAGGCTCCTTCACATGCTCATGCTCGGTCAGTGCATTGAAGTTTTTTGCTGAGACTAGTTACTATGCCACTTTATAGTCTATTGTCTTCAAGGTCAGTTTTGTGAGGATCATATTTTATCTCCCTTTAAAGGAACAGTTCACTCTTAAAATGAACATTCAATCATTATTTAATCACCTTAATGCTGTTTCCAAACCTATATGACTTTTTTTTAAGGATTTATTTTTTTAATAATGTCCTGGTTTCTGTTTCAGTCAAATGAAATTAAATATTACTAGGTACTATGAATGTAAAGCTCATACAAGTATCATACATGTGGCCTGTAGGTCTGTATTACAGTTTTCTGAAACCTTTTAACAATGTTTATTTGATATCATTAGAGCATAACTTTTTTTTTTTCTCACGCAAAGGTATTGTATGAGTTGGAATATCGTGGACAAATCATAATGATTATTTTAATGATACTTTGTGGTCCTTTTTGAAGCTTATAATACATGGTGTGAATAAATGATGACAGAATTGAGAAATCCTAAATGAGTTAAAATCTCTCTGAATAACCCTTTTAAAAGTTTCAACAACATGTTTAGACATAACTTTATAAAAATTTAATGCAAAACTTTATCTTTGGAGTCTCGCCTTGAACATGCAGTAAACACTTACAGGCAGGTTTTAGATGTACAGAAACAAACTGACTGAACCTTGTTGAGATTTGGAATGGATTAAATATCAAAAAAGTCCTCAGCAGCACTCTAGAGAGAAATCAAAAAGCTAGACAGTATTGCTGTTTAGATCCAGTTGCCAGCTGAGATTCTCTGTGTAGGTTTTCTGCAGCCATTTGGGACTTCTGTGATAGACATTCTTAATGAAGTACGGATGTTTAAGCATCTTCACTAAATGAAAAGACAAATTTAAAGTAGGCAGCCGTGTGTACTTCATCTGCGTATGATTAAGTGTATGTCTGCCAGAGGACATCTTCACTAAATGAAAAGACAAATTTAAAGTAGGCAGCCGTGTGTACTTCATCTGCATATGATTAAGTGTATGTCTGCCAGAGGAGATAACCACACCACTGCAGGGTCCTTCGCAGAAGTTTAGAAGTCCTTGTCACAGCGTCTGCTTTCCATTTCCTCCATCTTCCAACATTTTTAATGAGTTTGCCCACCCAGATCTCCCACTGTGCCTCCCCACGCACCTTGTTGTGTTCCGTTTTTCCCTCCCTCCCATACTCGTCCTGCTGCAGGTGGGATTCATCTCTGCTTTCCTGGCTGCCGTTCGGTAAACAAAGCATTCAGCAGCTAGTGGAGAGCAATTCAATTAAGGTTAATTGAAAAGCTCAGTCCGTCTGGGGCTCCGGAATGCTCCCGTCTCCCTTCGGTCTGGCAGCCTGGTGTAGAACACTGCTAGAACTCCTCCTACACTACAACTCTGCCTCCTTCTCTGCATTTTCCACAGCCGTTTCTATTCGCCCACCCATCCCTGGATCTTATCTCAGTGGCCAAGTTGGTCTCCTGGGCACTAGCTGACAGCGGCCTTATTAAAAAGGGATGTTCTCTTCAAAATTTCCTCATGACGTCTTCTCTGGCTAAAGCTTTGTGTGTGGTGATGTGGTGGATGCTTCTAGAAACCTTTAGCCAAGACCTTTGTGGAGATATCCTTGACTGAATGTTGGAATGTGATATTTTTAATTTATAAGGGATGTTGCGTCTTAAGTAATTCTTTAAATATTACTGGAGCTAAAACTAAAAAGTTTCCAGTTGCCTCAGTCTGAACCTTAGACATGCCCAAAATTAACTAAAGCTGATTTACTAACAGCTTGTGCCAGTGCAAACCATGCGCCTGACCTTATTGAATATGCATTTGTAGGAGTTTCCCTTTCAGACGCAAAATTTATGGGAGGAGAGTATTAAAATGAATCACTCAACATGATTTACTAATGTTTGCACTCATCAAATTACTTGTATTTATTTAACGCCCAAAAAAGTATCTCTTAAAGCAGGTAATTTGCGCTGCTCTTGGTACAGTAGATTGCACTGGTCATTATGGAAATTATCTGGCTGTGTCGGTGTTCTTTAATGTGTGCATTGTTAGTAAATCACCTGCAGAATTTTCCCCTCCCATCAGCGCTTTTATGGAATTGTGCTCTGATGCTAATTTGCCCTGTTTTGTAAATCTGGCCCCTGGTGTTTTTTTAAACACAAGTTTGTCCTGTTGTGTTTTTTTTTTTTTTTCACCAGTAGCAATTAGAAGTTAGTAGGCTGTTGAAACGAGAGATTCTTTGAGAAGTTGCTGTATTTGTCAAAGTTTTTCGAAGACCATGGCATTGTGAGTTTTGCAAAAACATGCTCAGGCTCTTGTCCTAAAGCTTGCAAATTGCTGTTTACCCAGGAAATAACTCAAAATAATGGTATATTTAGCTTTTTTTTACAGCTAAAATAGTTGGATATTATATCTGGATAGAGCTCAACTCTGACTAAAAATTTCACAAATAGGTTCCTAGTTTCTTCTGGGTTGCTTGCAGAATGTAAGTCTCTTTAACTTTATTGCTGAGCAAACTACAGTATGCAGCAAGTTTTATGTGTGACATTACGTTTGATTTATAGAGCAACTCGCAGCTCTGAATGATTTTATTAGTGACAAAAATCACCAGGCATTAAAAAACATTCACCTTGGAATTGCACTTATAGTGTATAAGTAACAAAACCAAAGTAACATGGTCTGATGTTACCAAAGTAACATGGTCTGATTTACAGCATTTAAACATTAATTCTGGTTAAACTATTTATTTTACTTTTGCTAAAGAGTGGAACAAAGCAATAAAAGCCAGAATGCATCTAATATGTGAAACCTTTCATAGAGCACCGAGTATGCGTAATTATACATATGTTTCATTTCTTTGCTTGGATAGGTCAGAGTTGTGTTGTGTAATAAAGGGTCAAAACATCGTCATTAGATCTGACATTTTGGGGAGCATTTTGAGATCATTTCATTGTGTTTTGTTGTTGTCGTGCTCACCTTTCTGGCGGCAACGCTTGGAGAGCGTGCTCATTAAGTTAACAAGCATAATGCTTGACTCTGAATTGCTGAGCAGGTGAGAGGCTCTTTTTTAGAGCAGCATTATTCGTGATGAAGCGTTTTGGTAAACAAACATCAATTGACCCGTGGATGATGTCGCAGTCGCGGACCCTTCTACACCTGCTCATAAATGGCTAAGTGCATTTACAAAAAGGTGAACGTGTCTCCATTCTCTCAGTCCAGGTAACAACTAGCATAACTTTTAGGAGCCACTGTTTGTCTGATTAGTGAATATCCACCCACAGTAAAAGTGGCTTTGTTGTGGTTTGTTTGAAGCCTATTGTTTCTTACATCAGGCCCGTTTAGAGGCAAACATGTCAAGCTTGAGATGGGGATGGACAGGGTCTGACTCCTTGAACTGTATTGAAAGCCAGGCGCACAGCAGTGCATATGGAGGAAGATTCACCTTGTCTTCGAGCAGCTGCAGCTTCATTAAGGCCTTGGCGTTGATGCAGGGAGTCCCATCTGCCATGACTGATGGTGTTGGCGTTAGCGCCTGGGCCATGCACGTTTGAGCCTTGCCATGTCTAATTCACCCAGTGTAGCGACTACATGAGAGATCCGACTGCAAGCAAGTGTTGGACATTACTTAGCTGCATGGGCCCATCTGCCCCTCAGTCCAGATGACTGACCCAACTTCATCGTGCTGCATGGGTAAGACGTTTTGGGTTGGGGAAATACAAGAAAACTGGTGAATATTTTGTAATCATTGCACCGTTTTCACTATACATTACATCATTAAGGTTTAGAGCTATGATTAGGGTCTGAACAGGATAGATGCTTGTTGCCCTCCAGTGAAGCTTTTAAGTTCTGGATGTCTACAGATCTTCTCTTGAGTGATCAGGTCTGTTTAAGCGATAGCTGTTGGGTATGGTTCATTAGGCCAGAGAATTTTTAACTGGAAAGCTTTTGCTTTCCAATGAGACGACGAGTGTGCTTAACTTTTCTGGGAGCTTGTAGCCTCTTTTCCATTATGAAATGTTGTCAGCATATTCAAGCAATTCAAGTGTTTGCTTCAGCGGTGGAAGCAGAAATTATGTTTGGCTGTGGTCAGTCTAAAGTTGAATGCTCAGGCTTTGGCATGAAAGTTCGATCTTGATTGATTTGTTTAGGGCAGGGTTTTCCAAACTGGGGGCCGCAGGGGTTCAAGTTCAAGTTCAAGTTCAAGTCTGCTTTATTGTCAATTCTTCCACATGTACAGCACATACACACAGAGAATTGAAATTGCGTTACTCTCAGACCCTTGGTGCATACAGATAACACTAACAGTAGAACATAAATACAGATATACAGATTAAGTATAAAAATACAACTATACAAATATACAAATAAGGTAAAATGTAAAAAAATATATAAAAAAATATATATAAAGCAGCACACGGCACATGGCAGATAGAGTGCAAACCAGTGAAGTAAACAACAGTGCAGATATAATGATTTGTAGTGCAAAAAGAGCTTATTTAGACTGATTAAAGTGACTGTGTGTGTGTATTTGGGAGTGTGTATTTGGGAGGGGGGAGTGGGAGAGTCC
>NW_015539852.1:841809-842254 GCF_001515605.1 Sinocyclocheilus anshuiensis
CTGTTAGCCACGGCTTCTGGTTGGCCCGGACAGTGATGGTCTTTGTGACTGTTACATCATCAATGCACTTGGTGATGTAGGCAGTTGATGGGGGTTGATGGGGGGATGGATTTCTAACAACTGGTCTGAAATCTTGAGGTTAATTATGATTAGTATGTTATTTATTGGTTTATTATTTGACAGCCTTTAGCACTAATATGTGCATATAATATTGTGAAAATAGTATTTTAAGTTATATAAAATATTGTTATTCCAAAACACATAATTTTTTATAATAACTGTTGCACTGATAAAGGGGTCATATAAGATCCCTAAAGTTGCAAAGACTAAAGTCTCAAACCCAAAGAGATATTCGTTATAAAAGTTAAGTCATCGTTTATAATGGGTTTTAATGTTTTTGTCTCATCGCTCCGGCCGGACAGGGCATCATCACAGTATGGTAGGG
>NW_015539852.1:842357-845166 GCF_001515605.1 Sinocyclocheilus anshuiensis
CGCGATGCAACGCGTAAAAAGACAGTATAAGTCATTATAATCTGTAATTATGTCCCCACTGGATGTAACAAATGTCTCATTTATAATGGGTTTTATTGGTTTTGTCTCATCGATCCGGGACATGGCATCACAGTATGGTAAGGGGCGTAACATTTCCGTCGCATGCTGTATGCGGTGCACTCACATATGACCACTTTAATTTTTTTTCTTACACAGAATAAATGGGACTGAACATTTTTCTGATTTTTTTTTAGAAGGCAAAAGGGAATCAACATATTAAGGGATTTGTGGCATTAAAATGTTTGAAATCCATTTATTAATATTATTGTTATTGCATACTAGCATTTATGATCGCATATTCAAGATTACATGGATCAAGTGTAAAAGTTTGAGAAAATTCTCTTTAGTGTACAGCCCTGTGTTCTAATGAAGTATAATGACAAGGGATAAGAGGTTGCACTTTGGTTGTAAATGGGAACAAAAACAACAACTTTCATATGTATATATACTTACTCTAGCCATGGAAATGGAAATGAGCCTAAATATCCTGATGAACAGACTCCATTAAGGCAATGACCCATTCAGGAATGATCACCTATTATGTCTATTAAACTGAATTCATGGCACATTCCCAATAAACTATTAAGTAGTCACTTATTATTACAGGAGCATTGACTTTATTTAGGATGCTGCTTAAAACACGTCACTTTGATCGTTGTCACCTCTGTCGCAATATTAAAGACGTTGCTAATGAATTTAGTGAAGCAGACAGTTCTGAAAGGCTTTGTCAGCTGGCGCAGTGTCAGTGCTGAATGTGATGGCAGTGAATATTACAGAGGAGATTTCCGGATGTTGTAGACAGCAAAAACTGGTGGAACGAATCAGACTGAGGGTTTAGTTAATTTTAATATGTGAAATGGTGTTGAAAGCTAGATTTGCTTGAACAGAGTACAAGTCCTATCAAGTCCGATCAATAGTCCTATAATGGATTTTAACCAAACAAACATTTGTAAGCTCCCCTAGCTTTTTTTTTTCTTTCTGTGAAGAACAGTTTAAAAATATTTTCATATTAACATTTTCAGCAAGTTGTGAATTGGCAGGCCAAATTCCTTTTTCCAAATCAGGGCAGTGGAAGGATCAAAAGAATCTTCACAGTGTAGAAAAAAAACACCTAGAAATTTCCCCCCATTGTTACCTTAAGAATTTCCTGGCCGATTGTTGCAAGCCGTGGAACAAATTGCAGGGTCCAATAGGATGGCTGACAATGGAGCACTATCATTTGACAAAAAGCACCACCAGAAACCAGAGAGCGAAATCTTCCAAATAAGTGCCTTTCCAGTAAATGGGCCCATTTTAGAGCTAGAGGAGTGATGGAGAGATGGGAAATGATGAAAAAAAAGCAGAATGACAGAGGCTGACAGAAACCACCTGAAATGTTTATCTCCCAGTAGCTATCGTGCAGCATCGGTGGGTCCTGAATCTATGTTTGTGTGTGTTTGAAGGATTGGGGTATTACCTTTAGCACACTGGAGTATATTCCTCATCCCCCTGAGGAGAAAGTGAGGCAGATGTTTTATTGATCAGGTTTGCATTCACACTGGTTTTCTTTGTTTCCACCTTCTGCCTCATGCTCATGTCATTTTCTTGAATGACATTGATTTGTCTCATATCCATGTGCTTGTGATCCCACTATTCTTTTGTATCTTTTTGGAAATATTTAGCTGTTTACATGCGCAGGTTTTCATCAGTCAAAATGAATTCCAATCCGACTGAATATAGAAATATAAAATTCTGAATGGGAAACATTTTAGTTCTTAAGGACATATTATGAAAATACAGAACTGTTTGAACAAGTTTTTCCAGATTAAACAATCTTTATATTCTTTTAAAACATTCTTCAAACCCGGCATGTTGCTGTGTTGCAAAAGGAAGCATTGTAGTTTACATGGCAATTTTTTTTATATATTGTTTAGGATCTGCACAAGTCATTTAGAAATGTAATTCAGATCTAGCTCAATTTAATAATTTTTTTATTCACTTGAGATGTTTTCATGATACTATGTTACTTGTTTTGACAAACGCAGTTCTAAGATATGAACAACATATCTAAGCATACCTCACAAAAACCTAACAGCTGTTTTACTTCAGTTTCACCTCTTTTCTCAACCATTTGTCATTTGCATTGTAAAAAATATATATATATTATTCTTTTCTCTAGAATGGATTTAGATGGATTTTGACCTGTTTGCATGAATGGCTCCGTTACCTGCAATTGTTTCTGAGTGTTTGCACATTAATATATTCTTAGTGTAATATGTAATTATGTGGTGCTCTGCACATATTCAATAATAGCAAAGTGAACAATAATGGGTTTGACGAGTGAAATGACAATTTTGAGTCAACATTCAAAGTGGGTGGTGAGTGTTAGCATTTGCCAACTGAAGAATGTTTGCACAATTTAGTCGTTTTGATTTATTGCAGTTTATAATTTTGACAACAGGCTTTTCAGTCTCTCTCTCAGTTTCTGTCCTTGTCTTCACACTTGAAACCAAACACTTTTTCATATAGAACATAACATCTAGTAACGTAAAAGATCTTTTGGGAGATGATTTACGCTGTCACACAATGCTGTCTTTCTCCTTTATATGAATTCCACGTTCTGCGATATGCATGAGGTGGAATTACTTCAAGTGCAAATGGAAAGCAATGCACATTGTATATTTCAACATCAATCTGAATGTCAAGTCAAGTCAAGTCACCTTTATTTATATAGCGCTTTTAACAATACAGATTGTGTCAAAGCAACTGA
>NW_015539852.1:845182-879610 GCF_001515605.1 Sinocyclocheilus anshuiensis
TGGGTATTACTGTTGTACCATGGCGCAGTACGTTTTTCTCTAACCTTTTTCAATTTGATGGGGGCAACAGCTTCTAATGTATTAGAGAAGATAGTGCCGATGTTGCTAGTTATTTCGTCTAGTTCATGTGTACTTATTGGAATGTTTGCTTCATGCTTCTCCATGACTGGAAGCAGGGACACGTCTGAGGCACAAGGCTGTGTCGTCTGAAATATGACAATCCTGTCAGAATGAATCTGCCCTCTTGTAACATTATGTCCATTATTTTGAGATGCGTCTTTGGATGTCTTCTGATAGTTGGAGGAGGAAATAGAAACGTTTTTGAAAGCATATTAGGGTAGAAGATGATTAGCTACGCCTTTCCTTTTTGATCTGACAGGGTTGTGGTTTTGAAGTGGAAGTTGATGGAAAGCAAGATAACACAAGATTGTAGGCTTGGAACAGAAATGCATTGTAGTCAATCATGGTACTTGTGACAAATTGAAGTAGTAAGTCATTTCTGAAATACGACCGGAGCTCGTCTTGTAGATAGCTTTGCATTTCTCTTTTGGATATGCTGCTTCTTGGAGTTATTACCAGTGTCATGCTTTGTAGGGTTACAGAGTTATTTGTGGCCTATGCATATGTTTTTTTTTTGGCTTGGCATTAATTTATGGACTGACAGGACATAAACAAACCACAGGTAGCCGCGGACCAGATGTTCTTCAGGGTGTCACGCAACATTCTGTATTTGTTCCAACATATTTCACTATTACAGCTGTCAGGTTTTTTTTCCTCAGATTTCCTTACAGATTTTATGATGCGACAGTGTATCATTTATTACTCTTGTACTGAAGTAACAGCTGAGATACTATTATAGTTGACACTCCAATAACAGACCATGCAAAATACCCAAAAGTATTTAACATATTGCAAAGTAACGTTGCAACCTTGCAAATAATAATAAAATCAGAGAAGGACTTCAACTGTAAGCGACACGAGCATACGCAAAACAATATGATGTTTGTTATTATTAAAATTGTATATAGCCCACGTTTTTATAAAAAATTTTTTTTTAAATTTACCACTTAGGCAATAACGTTGACAATAACATATATCTTCAATTTAAATGTACCACTTAGGCAATAACGTTGACAATAACATATATCTTCAACATACGTTGTCTATGACCAAAAATGTAAGTTATTCAGTGGACTTTTAAAATTTGCTTTGCTTGAGAAAATAAAAATGTACAGTTAGTGTTTTTTCTTTTGATTTAGTTGAGTTGGTTTTGCGTCAAACACAATGTAATTTTTGGCAATCGAGATCTGGCAGCAACAGTGCATTTTTCCGCTTGGGCAAGCGCTTCGCTGACAGCTTACCTCGTGCATTAAATCTGCCGTAGACCAGCAAATCACTGAGAACGCGCTATAATCCTGATGAGTCATAGCAACAGAGCGGAAGCGAGAAAGCTACAGAGAATTCGCTCGCCCGGTAGCAACCATAACTGATGTAGATTTACAGAAAATTTACATTTACATTTAGTCATTTAGCAGACGCTTTTATCCAAAGTGACTTACAAATGAGGACAATAAAAGCAGTCAAAACTAACAAAAGAGCAACAATATATAAGTGCAAATGACAAGTCTCGGTTAGCCTAATGCAGTACACGTAGCAAGGTGTATAGGTTAACCATATCAAAAGCAGCAGACAGATCCAGCAAAATAAGTATAGAAGATTTGGAAGCCGCTCTTGCCAGTCTTTGGTTAAATTACTGCCATTTGGCAAAAAAATAATTTTACGTACTTTGTCCTAACTCTTTAAGCTTTAAGTTACATTTCAAATGACGAGGGATCAACTTATAATCATGTTTATATGAATTATCCCATTAACCTATTCTCTCAAGTGGCCTGGGTATGCGGAGCATTCGCAGCTTATATGGACGGAACGCCACTGGTATATTTTATTCAGTTTATTCAGTTAATTTATTTAAATTTTAGTATTTTTTGTTTTTGTAATTTTTAGTATTTTTTAATATGTCCATGTGCTATTTATAAATTTTAATTTCAGTTTTTAATTTAATCAGTCAATTCTAGAAATTCCCAGAAATTCTAGGAATAAAGATAATGTAATTTGAGCACTTAAATTGGCCAGCGACAATGATTGCTTCCTCAAATCATTGTGTAATTTGGAGGGTTTTTTTTCTAATCTCAATGTTTTTGCTCACTTTTCAGTTTTCACTTGGAAAATAGCTAATATTCTTTTATAGTCCAATCCCTACCACTTTTATTCATAACAAAGTGATGCTCATGGGTTCGAGTGTATCTGATTAAAGGCCTGGAGCCAGAAATTCTAGGAATAAAGATAATGCAATTTGAGCACTTAAATTGGCCAGCGACAATGATTGCTTCCTCAAATCATTGTGTAATTTGGAGTTTTTTTTTTCTAATCTCAATGTTTTTGCTCACTTTTCAGTTTTCACTTGGAAAATAGCTAATATTCTTTTATAGTCCAATCCCTACCACTTTTATTCATAACAAAGTGATGCTCATGGGTTCGAGTGTATCTGATTAAAGGCCTGGAGGCGGTGCGTCCCTGAGCTGACAGTCCTCAGCCTTGCTTTAGTGTGTATGCGTATTTATCACCATCTTAAGTGCTCTCATGAACCGTCTCCACCACTATAACTCTGTCTAATGGAAAACAAAGGCACAGCCAAGAGAGTTCAGACACTGTGTCTCTCTTCTGGCACTAATGCACCATCAAAGTGTGCTGTACACACACCTCTGCTGGTCATAGCTCACACACCTGCCCACAACGGCACAGCTTGCTGCTGTAAGATAGAAGTTGATGAAAAGCATGCAGGGGGATGCATAGATCTGACTGCCAACATCAAAACACAAAGATGAGAGAGAGAGTGAAAGACAAGATTTAGTACTGAAGTCTATCTTGGGGAATGCTATTTATTCACTCGTAATTAATTGATTTATTGCATGCATGCTTGACTTAATTGTATCCGGAAAGCAAAGCAACAGCTTGTAAAGAAGTTGTTTTTCTATCTGGAGGACTTTCTATTGGCTTCTATTGATTTTGTACTTAATGTGTGTGTGTGTGTGTGTGTGTCTCCATACCTCTAAGCCTAATCCTCAAAAAAACTTTATTTTTAGATTTTTATTAAAAATTTTTAGTATGTTTATTAAGACATTTATTAATTTAGTGGGGATTTAATGACCTTTTGGCAAAACCTGCCCCAAAAACACACACGCTCATGCTGAAGAAGTGAAGCGTGAATCTGAGACTGAAAAGATGAATGTATAACATCATCTTGCACTATTAAATATGATTTATCTCATGGAGCATCCTTCCCTTTTTTTTATTGGACACTTTTAATTAGGTAGGAAACTTGATTGTAGTCTGAACTGAAAATCTATTTTTGCATGCTCATTATTTCTTTTAATAAATTAGACGTTTAACCATACATTGTTCAAAGTGTTTGTTCCTGAAAATAATTTTTATAAGCATAAATTATGACATTGATGTGACATGTTAGATTATAGCTTTGCATGTCATATTCAAGTCTTGAAATAGGAAAAATATAAATTAATTACGCACACACACACACACACACAATTCCAATTCATCCCATGTTCAGTGGGGTTCAATTCTGTGCTTTGTGCAGGTCAGTCAGATTTTTCCACACCATGTACATAATTTGTGTGACATTGTCATGCTGGCATAGAAAAGGACCCTCCCCAAGCTATTGGTTAATGGTAAACGTTGGTTAGATGGTCTCAAATCTCAGGCCAATCTGTTTTAATCATTTAGAGGGTTTTGGGGCACTTTTTAGCTTTTAAGTTTTGGAGATCAGCCCACCAACAAGCTAAAAACTGCTGAGCACAATGGAAGACCAGCTAGACCCGTTTTAAGGATCTCTATAGGACAAGAAAATTATCTAGAATTACTTGTATGTTGTTTGGCAATTGGCAAATTTGTTAAATATAAGGTGTACATACTTGGGTTAGGAAATGAAAGGAAAGGAAAGGAAAGATATTTATGACACAGAAAGCCTAAGGAACATTAAACTGCTGTAAACCAGTATACTGTTACACATCCTTTTTCTTTCTCAATTGTTTACCTTCACTTAAGCCATACGCAACTGTGGACACTTGCGGAGACATGCTTTTTGATATTTCATGCATGTGTGTCATTTCAGGCACAAATAGACACGGAAGTGAACAGAATTCGGTGTTCATGTGCATCAGGGTCTCACCTCAGTCGTGGTATTGAAGGTGGAAGAGAGTGCTGGTCATTCACTCCCCCCACCTACGATTCCTGCTTGTACCGAGACTCGAACCCGTGACCTTTGGGTTACGAATCCTACTCTCTAACCATTAGGCCACGACTGCCTCTTTCAGCCATATTATGCATGTGTGAAGCCTCTATCATGCTAATTCTGCTCTCCTAATTCAGGGCATTTGATCGCTCTTGGGATCCACATAACAGGTGAAAGTGACTGTTTCCATTTCCTTCTCCTCCTTTCACTTTTTGTTTTGATTAGGGATGCACCAATACCACTTTTTCCAGTACTCGCCCCATACCGATACTTTTATTTTTGGTACTTGCCGATACCGAGTACCGATACCGATATTTTTATTGCATTTGTACATTTTTTAAATACAGAAACCAAAAGGGTATGTATAATGTTAGTTGGTTAACTTCATTTATCAAATAGATACAGTCAAACCAAAATTTATTCAGACACCTTCAACATTTCTCACATTATCACAGTTTATTCACTATAGTTTAGAAAATGGTAATAAAATATGACAAGTCATATAATGCAGAAACACTCAAACAAGCAAAACACGCGCAACGCACGCACGTATTTGTACTGGTGCAGAATGAGAGGACAGTAGTATAGCCTAGCACATTTCTCACAGGCTGCTACATTCACTTTCGCCAGAAAGTCGTGCATGCCTAAGGTTGAAAATAAATGATGTTTATAGTGAATGCTCCTATGAATGGTTTTATTTTTACGTTTTTTTTTTTAATCCAAATGGTGCGTGTGCTAAGTGAGTGAACATCAAAGATCACACAACAGAATTGCGCGCCCTGATACCGATACCAGTATCGGTATCGGTGCATCCCTAGTTTTGATCATGGCTCTATCATACAGGACGCTCATTCAGCTTCAGACGATGGAAGCTCCACATTCCAAAGAGGCATAGAAAGGTATTCAAAGACAGCTTATGTCATCCATCATGTTTTATTCTCAGCAGTTGGCTTCCGGAGATAAGGTCTCATATGCGACCCTTGCTGTGCAACTAGAAGTATGCCCAGAGAGTCTCTGTTCATCACAATTACCTTTACGGTAGGGCTCTCTTCTCCAGAGAGCAGTAACAAGAGGAAATAAAATCTCACACTGCTTCCCTTTGCACCAGCAGGGATTTAGAAGATAAGGCTATTAGAGGAGAGAGAGCCGGCTGAAAAGTCATTACTCAAAGTGTCCCTCCTTTAAAAGTTTTGTCTATGTGCAGGTGCTCGGTTTTCGGTGGCTGTTTGGGAATGCATCCACCATACGAACAAGTCTGCGGTTCATCACAACCAAAAGCGTTTACTTGGTGATACATTTGTACTCGACTCAGGCATGCACACACGCAGATGACTGCTCACTGTACATTTGTGTATGTGTACGTGATGAATTATTTCGTGGCATAGTGACCTTGTAGTTTAGTATGTATGACAGCACCTACGGCACCTGATATGTCAGTCTCCCAGCACAACAGCAGCTAGATAAATAGGAACAAACGACCTGTTGGGCAGTAAATACTGCAGATCTTTTTTTCCCCCTCAGGGTTATTTGAGTTTCATCAAACAAATTTGAAAGACATGAATACGTGAGATGAGATTGGATTCTCTGTATCAATAGCAATGTGGAAATGTTTTGGAGTGTGAAGTGCATGGCGTGATGCTAAAGTTGTAGTGTTAGGCATCGCAATATATTGAGCAGAGGGGGGTTATCAAGGTTAGATGAGGAGGACAGGCCACATTTTCAAGGGGGATCAATATTTCGTACACCGCCAGCGCCTCCTTTGCAAACCCCCTGGGCTGGTGAAAGAGGTTTCTGGAACAGCAAGAAGGGTAGGAGAAATAGATTCTTCCATTCCCTGTGGACTGAATTTGTGCCGCCGTTGTGAGGAAATAGTGAACGTGTAAAACAGCATTGATTGGTGAATTGACTCATTCCTTACTTGCTTTATAATCTGAAAAAAAAAAAATGGAGTGAAAACTAGCGATTGCAGCATGGGGGTGGGTATGTGTTGTCTGTAGTCCTTTCAGTCATATATTGTGCTTTACATCAATACTGCGTTAGTGATTTGTTCAGATGTATTATTCCATACAGCACCTCTTCCAGGCAACAGACTAGTAGTATATCAACCCCACATCCTCCAGACCAGCAGAGGGCGACTGCACCAGTCAGTGATCCTGGTGTGGAGAGGTGATCTGAAGCATATGCTGCCTTGAAGTGCACCTGAGAAACTTGTACATCTAAATCAGGTCTTTGTTATTACGACATGTCACGCATTCAAGTCGGAGACATAACAATGTAATATTTTTCACTATTTGTCATAGTTTTTGTCTTTGACAAAGATATCTCATGCTCTTTTTTTATCCTTCAGTTCAGTCTTTATTTTAGCCATGTCATATTCATAAAAGTTTTGTGCAGATGCAAGTTATGTTTACACTATCAAAAGTTTTGGAATAATTAAGATTTTTAAATATTTTTAAATTTTGATTATATTTATTTGATATAAAAAGAAACAGTAAAAACAGTAATACTGTGTATTATTATGGCAATTTGAAAGAACGGTTTTCTTTTTGTATATATTTTAAAATATAATTTATTCCCGTGATGCTTCAGTGTCACCTGATCCTTTAGAAATAATTTTAATATGCTGATTTGCTGCTTGATAATCAATCAGTTATTATTGGTGCTCAATTATTAATAATTGTGCTTTATATTATAAACGTTGAAAACAGTTTTTGCTTATTTCAGGATTCAAAAGAACAGAATTGATTGATTGATTGATTGATTTGTTCGTTCGTTCGTTCGTTCGTTCCAAACTTTTGAATGGTAGTGTATCATGATTTCCATACGAATATTTAGCAGTAAAATTTAAAAAAGATCAATAGTGAGAGTAAAATAATTTTTAATGTAACAAAAGATTCCTTTTGCAAAAAATGCTGTTCTTTTGAACTTTTGAGCTATTCCATCAAAGCATCTTTAAAAATACATATTGAGATTTGACCAGTAGTGTATGTTGTGTACATTTATACACATTACCTGGATTACTTTGGACCCCAGCTATATTGTTGTGCACACATTCGGCATCAATGAGAGCGCACTTTGGAGCTCTGACCATAATCAAGGCCTTGATTGCTTGAATGGCTGTAATTAAGAGTAGTGGAGGGAGTGGAAGGGCTAAGTATCGACATGTTCCTGTTTTCAGTGCTCTTTCAATGAACAGACACAGGGAAATATGAAGGTCACCATCAGCAGACTGGACGGAAATCGGTGTTGTACCCACAATCAGCCCTTTCTCTTGTAACATGCGCTCTTTCTAATTACTGTCTTCGTTCAGAAGGCTGCACTTTTCTAATTACATTTCCCTTTTAGCCCATACTGGGAAGCCCTGTAATTAAGAATCCCCTCCCCTTTGTCCAAAAAAAAGTGCTATTGAAAACCCAGAGGCGTTTGTGATTCATGTATTTTTTGCTCCCCCTCCAGTCAAACTTACTGAGAGGAAGGACACTCTCTCTCGAGGGTGCCCGGAAACACAGTTCTTCCAGCATTGCAAGTTCAGCAATGCTTTTTGGCACAAACTAGCTTGTTTATATCTAAATAAACTTTTTGATAGTGCCATCCAAGCATTTCATGTGCCAGAAAATAGCTTCAGAAGGAATAGATTTTGTACTCACTCAACATATAACTCACCCTAAGGCTCAAAACATGCTCTCCGCAAGAATATGAACACAAATGCTTCTAGCTGCGCTAGCTCAATTACAGGAATCTTTGCGTTCCAAATGCTGTTGCTTTTTTAGCATTGCTACAAGGGACGTTAGCATTAAGTGTTCTTCCACAGTCACTTTTCTCTTTCAGGTCGACTTATGCTGGTTGAGCAACAGTATAACAAGAAGTTTGTTCAGCATGATAGGTAACGTTTGTAAAGTCTCTGTAAGCGTGTGTGTTTTGTACAGTACATTCCTAGTATCAAATGCCAATCTTAGGCTCTGTAAACAGGTACAGCTGCCTGTGAATCATTTTGTACATTTGAGTATACTAACATGTTTGTGGAGGGTGGGATTTTGGTAACACTTTACAATAAGGTTCCTAATATTAGTTGGCGTTAACTAGGGGTCGACCGATATGTGTTTTTCAGGGCCGATACCGATTACTGATCAAGTAGACCGATAACCGATATTACGAACCGATATATATGTCTGGTGTTAAAATGAAAATGAATGTCAAAATTAAGAATAACAATGTCTCTGACAAAAACTTTCTTTAAATGCTTTTAAATTATTTTATTTGGTTTTGAAAATTACCAATATCGCTAACCATAAAAATGCTTAATATCGGCACAGAAATTCGGTCAACCCAACTAACATTAACAATGAGCAATACATTTGTTACAGTATTTATTCTTCTTTGTTAATGTTAGCTAATAAGAATACAACTGTTCATTGTTAGTTCATATTAGCTCAGGTCCATTAATAATATTAATATGAACTTTTGATGTTGAAATTAACTTTAACTAATATTATTAAATGCTTTAGAAGAATTTCATTGTTAGTTCTTGTTAACTAATGTGGTTAATTAATGTTAACAAATGGAATCTTATTGCACATTGTTTTTCTTTAAGAGAGGGCCTGCTTTTGAAGTTAGCAAAATGGCTAAAGTTATAGCAAAATGATTGAGATAGCTTAAAAAGCACCTTTAAGCATAACTGTGTTTTCTTTGTATAGCTTGTTACCGCCACAGTAGTGCTAAACAGTGTTGTGCTAGTTACTAAGAAATAGTAACTAGTTACAGTTACTAGTTACTTCATTCAAAAAGTAACTCAATTACTTTGTTGATTAGTAACGCGTTACTGCCCAACACTGGTGCTAAACCACACATTGCTGTTTACTTCCCTCACAAAAATTTGTTTTTATTATAGTAAAAGTGTATTAAGCATGTTTTTGACTGATTGATTGCCATTTGTAAAACCACAGTTTTACTGCAAATACCATGGTTAAACTATGGTTAGTGTAGCAAACCATGGTTAATTAAAAAAAAAAAAGATTTATTTGTAGTAAAACCATGGTTAATTTTCTCAAGGGTTGTTGTGTAGAGTATGTTTCTGGCCTTAGTCATATCTGTGTTTCTCAAAACTTGACCAGTAAGCCTCTCTTATCTTTGACTGAAAAAAAGCCTGTGTGGACTGTCGTTTCACTATGCTTACTCCCGATCACTTCTGTTATCTCTCTGTGGCTACGTCTGCACTTGAGTTTTGACAAGTGTAGAGCCCTTATGCACAGCATGCCAGGGCCGGGTGACCTCTGCCATAGATTGCTGCCCAGTTCATTAATCTCCCAAGGGCCTTGTCCTCTCAGCAAGCTAAAAAAAAACACAACACATAATACGATCATCACTGCAGAAGTAAAAATAGTCTTCACACTCTGGGGTTCTTCTCTTTCTCTTTAGATTCTGAAAAGCAATGACTGATATTTCTTTATTCCTCAGCAGGTCTGATCAAAGGTCATTGGTTAGAGAGCATGTCCAGTTGACTTCAGCAAGGTTTGCAGGAATCATTTCTGTGACATTGTATGTCTTTTATGCAAAGATTATTGAGAAGACTATCTTAGACCAGCATGAATTTGTTAGGGTGTGGTTATGGTGGGTTGACTAGTTTCTCTATATATGTTTTTTACACATTTCTTTTTTTAATTAGTGGTGGGTTAGGGTTAGTGGTGGTATTTTAGTTAGCATTAGTGATGAACAGTAAAACAGTTGTGCTGTTTAAGGTTTTTTTGGATTTTTTTTTTTTTTTCGTAATTCTTCGAATAAAAAGTTTAAATGTTTCATATTTATTTTTTTTTATTTTATTTTTTTAACAATATAAACAACTTATAATTTTTAACAAGTTTTTTTTTTACACTGAAAGTGTGCTTTTACTTTTGATCAATTTAATGCATCCTTGATAAATAGAACTAATTTCTAAAAGAAAAATTGCACATCTATAGTTTCACAAGATGATGAAGCTGGCTGACAAAGGTATTTTTAATAATTAAGAAGCCTGGAGTGGATATCAGCATCCAAAACATGCGCTAATGACTAGCTGTGCTGGTTTTCCAGCGGGGAAAAAGTCAGCAGGATGCGTCTTTGACATTGAAACGTACATGTGTGTTTTTCATTTTCATTTATCAGAGCAATCTCTGTTATTTCTTTTAGACTACAGTTTTGTGTATTGGGTGAATTATGCCATTAGGCAGAACTGCAGATTGTAGTGAATGTACAGCAGTTCAGGCTTTTTTTGTCTACAGAATTATGCACACATGGTTTGTGCCTGTGCATGCATACAGAATTTAGTGTATAGCTAGATACAGTAGCTGCTCAGAAGCCACATTTGGATGCCACACAGTTCACTTAATACTTCAGCACATCACACTGTTTTTTTTCCCTATACTCTTAGACCAGGGGTGGGCAAACTTGGCCCTTCCAGGCCACTTTCCTTCAGAGTTTAGCTCCAACCCTAATCAAACACACCTGAACCAGCTAATCATTGTCTTCAAGACTACTAGAAGGCTACAGGCAGGTGAGTTTTATCAGGGTTGGATCAAATCTCTGCAGGAAAGTGGCCTGGAAGGGCCAAGTTTGCCCATCACTGTCTTAGACAGACCGCAAAGATGAGTGCTCTTGACTTTCTCCTCCTAAGAAGACAAATAGCATGGGCAGAAAGTGAAGGCGTTATCTAACAAGACAATCTCCATACACACCTGTGATAATAGAGAGGAGCTACTTTACAGCTGCTGAAGACATGCTTTGTCAATTAAACTTGCTGTGCATATCTGCGGCTCTCGGTTTGATGGAAGAACCATGTTGGGAAGCACAGTAATTACATGAACCCCACAGGTGGCCTGGTGAATCATTCTCCCATTAAAAAGAGAGAAGGCCAATTTTGATTCAACATTTGTCAAAAAAAGGCCTATAGAATGTGTATAAACAAGCTTTGATTGCATGTGTAAATGTACAGTGGCACCAAAACGTATTTGGACACTTCAGCTACACTTAAAACATACATTTTACAAAGTGTCCTTTTTTTATTATTTTATTTTATTTTATTTTATTTTTTATTTTTTTATTTTATTTTATTTTTTATTTTATTTTAGCTTGTTTCCCTCACGGAAATATAAACTTGAGTTTACGTCTAGCAATTTTTTTTTCTGCCACAGAATAAATAAATAGAAAGGTAGTTATATGTTTTAATCTCACAATTTGTACTTTTTTCAACATTCAACTCTATATCTTGTAATGTTGACTTTTCTTCTCAGATTTGCACATTTATATCTTGCAATTCTGACATTTTTCTCAGAATTGTGAGAACTAAAATCAAAATTATGAGATAAAAAGTTGAAATGATCTTTTAAATATTTTTATATTCCATGTCAAAACCAAGCTTCGATGGTACACTCTTAAAAAATAAAGGTGCTTCACAATGCCATAGAAGAACCATTTTTGTCTAAATAAGAACCTTTCTGTTTCACAAAAGGTACTTTGTGGCGAAAAAAGGTTCTTCAGATTATAAAAAGGTAAGAAAGAGATGATTCTTTAAAGAACCTTTGACTGAATGGTTCTTTGTGGAACCAAAAATGGTTCTTCTATGGCATCGCTGTGAAGAACCTTTTAAGCACCTTTATTTTTAAGAGTGTATCCTGTCTGTTGTAGCAGCCAGAGCTTGCACTTTGTCCTGCTTGCCATTATATTGACTTCATTCTGACATATGATCATTTTGATCAACTGATTTCATTGCGGAAAGCAGTTAAAGTCTTTTGGAATCTCTATTTGACTTTGGATAAGGTCAAAAGAGCAGGGGTCCAATTACCCCCTCCAACAGCCATGTAAATACCAGCCAAGAGTAGTTTGAACAGCACGCCATCCATAATCCACTTTCGTGACTCAACTAAAAAATTCTGACATTTCACAGACCCCAGTTCAGATTCCCGCGTGTTCGACACAGACGGTGCTTAACACTTGACTCAACACCCAGGTCCAGGGTCTGTTGTTACAAGCCCTTTCGTTAAACACCGGAGCTGCCGTTCATTTCGGTTTGATTAAGAACGTCTGCTGCAGCTGCGTCCCCGTGTCCCCGCCGGGCTCGTCTCTGGAGTGCGCCGGTGTGTGCCGAGCCGGACGTCTCTATTAAATCCTGTTTGTGCATGCATGGTTTTATTATTCTGATTTAATACAACAATGTCACCAATATCCATTCTGCTTCCTTCACTTCTTATTTATGCCAGTTTCCTCCTGCCTCTGCCTCGCCGCTGAGGTTGGTGGGACAATGGATATTAAATCAGATTTATTGTGAGGGTATAGAATAGTGTCTGACCTGCATCTCCTCTCCCTCTGCCCGCGGCTCCCCCTCCTCTCGATGTGCGCCAGAGGCGACAATGCAGCCCTCACACAATTGATGGCTCTTCAATTTGCTCTTGGGAATTGGTTACATTCCGTCTTGGAATGACACTGGGCCAGAAATGGAATTAGGGACAGGCAGCTAAACATCGCGTTAGAATAATGGCGACCGCCCTCTCTGCCATCCAGCTGCGCCAAGCTGTTCCCTCCAAACGCGCACACATACAAACAGGAAGTTTAGAAGCACAAAATATGTTCACCTTGACAACCTCTGCTTACTGAGCAGTTTATGTGACTTCAGGTTGGGGATTGTTTGGGGGTGGACAGACAGCACACTGACTTGATTTGCTGTGGTGAGTTTTGCTGAGAGAGTGCATGCAGTCTTCCATTCTGATGCATTTTGTATCCAACATACAGTCAGCATGATTTCATCATATCTTTGCAGAGTATATTAACCTTCACTTCTTTAAATACTTAGCTTATTTGAATTTAAACATTCTGTTGTTGAGTTTGAGTTTTAATCGCGAATGCTGATGAGCTTCCTTGTTCCTTGTTCTGTTTGGTTGTCTTTTTTGTCACATTTGGATGAGGAAATCATAATCAAAGAGATGCATATATTTTAGATCCCTAAATTACTTATTTAATAGTCTCAGGTTCAGACAGCACGCCTACAAATCACCCACGGCCTGTTCTGTTGCACATTGCACACAAACATGTCTCAAAATGGCAACTTGTTTGGCTGGCTTTGCGCAACTTTTGGAAGTAGGAGAAAAACTATTATTAGTCCGCTTGGAAGCAGAGTCGTGTTTACAAGGTATCAGCTTTTGAGGAGTAAACTAAACTATACTGGATTTGGCCAAGTTGGCAAGGTTCATAGCATCGCATCTTTGAAAAATCCTCTATTTTAAGAACTTAAATTGATATATGTGAGCAAAACTGTGTATTCTAGTTTTTGTTATGTTTTTGAAATAATCAGTACCTCACTTTTGGACTGACAAAAATAGTGTCTGCACACATTTTCTGCTTTTTGGTGTGTTTGCTTGAGACAGCTGCTCCATTATTTGGTTAGATGTTTCACTTTTGTCTATTATTGTAGTATAATCTATATCTAGTCTTCATAAAATGTCATCACCATAATCCCTTAAAATCAGTTAGTTTTCGTAGTCGGTAAGATATTTTTTTGAAAGAAATGAATACTTTTATTCAGAAGGGATGCATTAAATTTATCAAAAGTGATGGTAAAGACTTTTTACATTTTTTTTTATATTGTTACAGGAAGATTGTAATTTTAAATAAATGCCATTATTTTTACATTTCTATTTATCAATATCAGTTTATAAATATTTAAATGTTCAATTTATCAATCTTTAAAAAAATGCAATTATAAGAAATGTTTCTTGAGTAGCAGTTCAGCATATCAGATTCCTGAAGGATCATGTGACACTGAAGACTAGAGTAATGGTTGCTGAAAATTCAGCTTTGCCATCATAGGAATGAATTACATTTTTAAATGTATTACAACTGAAGAAATTGTAATAATATTTCACAATATTTCGATTTTTACTGTAGGTTTGATCAAATTTATGCAACCTTCATGAGCATAGGAAACTTTCAAAAAGCATTAAAAATCTTAACAACCCAAGACTTACTTAAATATAAGAATCAAAGTTTCATGATATTTTTTTTCCTATTTGAATATGCATTAACTAATGGTCTGTTAAGCATCATGTATTATTTATAAAGTTACTGTTTGCCTTTGCACAGACTGTACTTAGTGGTTTGAGGCACGGCATTAACTTAGAGACCCTGAAAAGCAGGCTGACTGTCTTTCTCTCTCCCTGTTTAACATTCTGGAAGCGTGTGCTGGAAGGAAAGGCTGTCCCAGAGTGGTACCGTGAGGAGTCTCCCCTTGTGGTGTCTGTCAGGCTCCATCCACATGGTGTTTTTGGGGATGGAAAAATGAGATTTCAAAAGAGTTATTTGTATCCCTCACTCTGCACTTGCAATTGCATTTCTCAAGGGACAGAAGCAAAGAGTATAGAAGCTAAGAGTCTTATGGCTCTTGTATCATAGCTTGTTTTGCTGCGGGGCAGGCCTGAGAGTTAATCGAAAGTAAATGTGAAAGAAGATATGACAGAGATTTATGACTCTGTAAATTGAACAGTTTGTATCTGATTGATATTGATTCAGAGTCTAAATAAAGCTAGTTTATCATCACAGTAATCGTTGATCTTTGGCCTTGAGCGCCACGTGTGTGTAGGCTACTTAGATATACTTAGGGGACAAAATTGTCCCCAGAAGTTGGATAGTCTTACAAAACGTTTCTTTTGGGATGTCTGGGCATTTCCTCAATTGGAAAAGCAGTTCATAAACTAAGCCTCTTTGTTGTAAACATGCAAAACGTTTTCTTTTAGGTGTAGGACTAGGCTTTGAGTTAGGGTCAGTCTACAGTAATGGACTTTTATATAAAAACAATAGCAGTATATAGTAGAGCGGCCAGAGACTGTTTTCATATGGTAAACTTTTTACAAGGGCTCAAATAACTGTAAGGTTTTGAGTCAAAAGTCCAATTACACACTTTCTGGTATTTCTAGCAGTGGTTTGCCTGTACAAAGTAGCCTCACATTAGAGTAATTTTGTGAATTTTATGCTCCAAAGGAAGTACAAAAAGTATAATATTTTTGCTTCATATGTTGGGTAAAGGAGTAGACGCATTTAAACCACACTAATACAGATTCAGGCAAAAGAATATCTATAAAATAACTGGATACATTTTCACTGAAAGATTGAACTCTGCTCCTAGACAAGTGATATTTAGATATCAGATCAGTGCAACTTGTCACATGAGTTTTAGATGTTGTCATTCCACTTAGCTTATTAATTCAAATGTCTGCTGGTCACAACAAATGTTTGATATTTCTGTATATAACCTTTTTTCATGAATTTCGTGTTTTACCATTTCATTTACTGTTGTCAGTTAAACATTTGCTTAAAAATATCAGGCCTATTTAATGGCTTGTTTCCATACCCAATTCTTTTAAGGTTTATGTCTTTACAAAAAACTGACTTAAAGGGATAATTCACCCAAAAATGAAAATTTGATGTTTATCCCTTTAAAAGGCATATTTGACCCAAAAATGAAAATTCTGTACTCACCTGTAAGATTTATTTTCCTTTGAACACCAGTTAAGAAGAAATTTTGAAGAATGTTTGTAACTAAACTGTATTGGTTACCATTACATTGTATGGACAAACAAACACTTTCCAAAATATCTTTCATGTTCTACAAAAGTTTTGCAGTGCCATGATGGTGGGTAAATGATGACAGAATTATTTTTTGGGGGGTGAACTATTCCTTTAAAAACTCTACTCTAAAAGTACTCACTGTATATAAAGTGACAACTAGCTCCATTTCCTCCCATATGCTCATGTTCGTAGCATTTTTCTCTTATTCTATTCATTGCACAGGTCACTTAACATTTTTACATATTTGTCTTACCATGCAGCTTATCTGCAGCATTTATCTAAATGTCTGAACAAAATCCGTTATTTTCCTTCCCTGCAGTTCACATTCAGTTCATTTTTGTCTTTTTTTTTACTGAAAAGAGCAGTGCATTTGGTTTCTTTGTCCATTCTTCCCATGGTTCATCATGTTCCATTAAAGAGAAAATTGTTCTGCTTAATGCACCGAGCTCAGGTACCTACGGTGTATGGCGTCCAGTAAATGGAGGAAGATTAGAGGCATTACGAAGTAAAACTTTCAGAGATGAGTTCAGCATATCTCTAGGGAGTTTTACACCATGATGGATAAGTGGTTGCTGCGGTTTTATTAGACGGTTGTGGTTAGGCAGAATGGCACAGATTGAGACTTCTGTCTTGAGCTGGAGAGATGGTTTAGAAGTAGGTGAAGACATGGCAGAGGGACAAATGCATTTCTCTCTTTCACCGCTGCATGAACCGGCACATTTCAGCAGCTTGAATGAGTAAATATCCAGATCAATCCATAATTTCAATGCCCCACACCCAGAAACTTGCTCATGCTCATGGATCATTAAACCCTATGCTTTCACAAACCTTCACACAGGCAGGAGAGTTCAAGAGGCCCTCTGAGGCTCGCACATGTTTCCTGCCGAAATGCAATAACCAATCTAACCTAGCAAAGTCAGATCTGGTCAAATGAATGTAGCGTCAAGAAACAGAGCCCATGTTTTACTGCTTTTGGACAGGCTGGTGCTGTACTAGGCATGGTGTAGTTTTCTGTGCAATGTCAAAATATGTCTTCTGTCTTATCTGTTGAGATCTATCATTTCTGTCTTATCTATCTTATCATGCTGTTTTCTCACAGTGTTTCTAGTAGGACTGATGAAATTACTCAGTCCCCGCTCAGTCCAATCCATCTTCACAAATCCACAGGACTTTCAAAAAGGACCTTTTTTGTTGTTGTTGTTCTTCTTCTTTCCCTGTATCTATTTTTACCGTCTTATTCGGACCTCTTAAACATGTCTACCTCAACAAATTATTCAAATATCTTTGTTTCACTCCAACTCCACTCTTGTTTTTTTTTTTTTTGCTTCCCGATCACCTTACCTTGAGTTTGCTCTTTAGCAGTTATGTATAATCAGGGTTTATTTTTTCAATGTGTCTGTTAAAAACACATTATATCTGAATAAAACTTACCATTCAGCTATTGATCTGTAAACTGTAAGTTTTTTATTTTATTTTATTATTTTTTTTACTTTTTATTTGCCTCTATCTAGCTTTGCAAAGCGACCTTGCGTTTTGGAAATGTGCTATAAAAATAAAACATTATTGTTACTAGTAGTAGTATTAGTAATGGTGTGATTTAGTTCATGTGTGTATGTATGTGTGTGTGTGTGTTAAATATATACTTAATGTTTTTAAATGGAGTGGTAACAGAGTGACCTTGAAGTGAGAAAAAACAGATGCTCTGACTTATAAAAATATATATTTAAAAAATAAAACGTAGCTCATCTAGGCAGTCACTCAACTCTGCTCTGTGCTTCACACCATTCACTATTTGTATCTGTCTCTATGTTTACATACAGTAGTTAATTCTGCTGAAGGACAAAATTAGTGCATATTTGATTGAATAAAGCACTAAATTGACTAAAACCAAAATAGCAGGCTATTAATTGCAATAATTAGCTAATGACTCATTCTATAACCATAATCATAAATCCATTATTCCACATTTATGCTTCTGCAGTTGCCAAGCTATCGACAACATTGCGCTGAATCACCTTCCCATATCTTTTCTGCATTATTCTTAGAATAATTCACATTGTGCTTCCTATTTTGTTTTGTTGTGTGTTTTCATGGTTGTTTTATCTGATGCAGTGTTTTTTTTCTGGATATAAAGTTTTAAAGGTCTTGCTTCAAAAACCACAGTGTTAAAACGGCTCAAAAAATGTAAGCATAACTTCATTCAATAAAGTGTCAACTGCTGCAATAGCACGGCTGCCGCACTGAAGCAAAGTTGATTCCAGCATTGCTTTGTGTTCTCATAGCGTAATATTCTCAACCAAATAGCACAAAATGGTTTTTGCCATTCTGAGCGTGCAAGAAATTGAGTTATTTGTCAGATTTGAGAGACTGAATTGTAACACGCTCATGACAGACAGGTAATCAAGTCCTACGTGATACGAGACAGATCGCACAATGGCCGAGATAGCAATCCCAACACCTTTGAAACGGCCTAGAAATTTTAAGCTGCCAACCTGATCTCACCAACCTATTCCTGGCCGACATTGTATTGAAATTTTCTCCGTTTCCTCTGCATCAATATCACATCTTTCTTTGTTATGTTTAAATATAACTGTAAGAGACTGACTCCCTCCCCACATCTGCTTGTCTCAACGCTGTTTTTCCTGCCTTATCTAAGAACTTCAACCTGTATGTCTGTCACTTTTCTCTACGTGGCACATAATTGTCAATCTCCTCTTGTCGGATCTCTTGTACTCTGACAACTGAAAGTGACAATATTGTAAAATTATCTTCCAGTTTTTTTTTTCTCGACTTCTCTTACTTGGCAGAATCTTTCTTTTTTTTTCAGGCTGTTTTTTTTCTTCCCCCACTAAAAGAAAGCCACTCATATTAGCAATGATTATCTGAGATTAGAGCAAGTTGAAAAAGAGAGGAAGTGACATGCCTGCGGGGTGAATTGATAGTAGTTGGAGTTAAACTTTCTCATTTTTGCTAATATATACCATGCTTGGAGTAAGAAATGTACAGTTTAATACAGTTTGATGCAATAATTTTAATAACATCTTTTACTTGCTGAATTTACTTTCAATGAGGTCAACAGACAGAATGAAATCATTTTGTTTCTTTTAACATTGTCAAATTATACATTCAGCTATTAATAGTGGAGACTTGTAAAAAGGCAATTTGTTTCTTCTATGTGCAGGTGTGCAGCTGTTTTTCCATTGATTGATAATGGAGTTCTTACTTCATTGAGCGAGTATGTAATGTATTCATTTCGTATTATGAGATCTATAATAATATATTCAGAGGGCAGTGGAGCAGAAAAGCTTTCGAATGGTTGGTAATAATGAAACGGTTGTTCTGTTCTACAGTACAAACTATTCTGCAATGGTTTGGCTTCGCAGTTATTAACATTTAACATGAATGGAACAGAGAGGTTTTCTAATGTTTTAAACAGAAGCATTAGCAGAAGGTAAGACAGTTAAGGTTTTATACATTGTTACCATCAGAATCATTTAAATAGTAGTGTATGCATGTGCAGAAAGATTGTTTAAATGTTTGATGCCAACTAGAAGGGTGATATTGATTATTAGAGTATTTCCTGTAACGGTAGTTGACCTGTCTGGAAGTGGTTGGGTCATATGGGTCAGACTGCATACTTCATATGTGATAGGATGAAGGTGGTATCAAACATTACACAAAATGTTATGTCTGATACTACATGACCGGAGATGTTAGAACTCTATTATTTCAATATTTCTAAGCCATGTGAACAGAGATATGCAACATTTAGTACTGAATAGGGAATGCTTAAAAAAACTGAATTTGAAATTCCAAAAAAACTTCTAAAGTTAAAATCCACTAAATTGCAACTCAGCATCATTTCACCTCAGCTTTCAATTTAAATATAAGGAAGATTAAATACATTTCAATGAAATGACTGCTAGATGGCCAATTCAATTCAAAGTTACACTGATGAACTGAAAGAAAGCCAGTTGTTCAGTCCTTAATTTTGCTCAGTAGTATGTAGAATGTTTTGTTTTTTTTGTAAAAACAGATGGCTTTTTACATAATGTCTTGCCATTTACAGAAGTTCAGCTGCTTTTTCGGTTCACAGTTTTATAGAGATTAACAGCAAAGCTCAGGGGGATGTCACGAGAGGTAAATTATATCCATTACCCTTGTTTTTCCTGTTTCCCTTCTGCTTTTAAAACTTACTCTACTGTAGTAACCTTTAAGTTGCTTTTTACTTTCTTCGGGGTTGAACAAAAGACCAGCTGTCGATTATTTTGGGAGAAGACAGCATCAGGAGTAAATATTGATTCAGACAAAATTGATTTTTCTGCTGGAGATGATAAAAAAAGGAAAACAGGAGGAAGCTTTCACAGCTCGTTCAGTGGCCTTTTAACGTGCTTTTAAAATGGTATTAAAGAGTTTGATTCTTAGGGGGGAAAACACGAGCGCATGGCCTCTGTTGTCATTAATCATGCCAACAGTGGGAGATTTAACAGTAGGAGAACTGTAGACGAAGAGACATGGGGAAATGAAAGGACCCAGATCAAATGTGCAGATGTATCAAATGATCTGAAAAGACACTTCATTTGCATATTTCTTTTGTACCGCCGGTTGTGTTCCTTTGAGCTTGGCATAAGCTTCTCATTGGCATTGTTGACAGGGAGGAATGTTATGCTCCTTCAGAACACGTCATTAATTGGAAGGGTTTAAATCACAAAAGGAAAGCAAGAGGAAGAGATCCGTGAGATGAAATCACAGAATTTTACCAGAGAGGGAAAAAAATTTGAAGTCCAAATATCAGGAGACGAGTAAGTGCTGTTTACAAGCTAAGACAAGAAGTCAAAACGTTTGACTTTGGTAAATTCCCGTGAATCACTCGATGCGGTAGCCAGGGGTAGAATGCTACAACATTTTCCAGAAAGCATAGACCGCTTGGGCCTCCCAGGAAGGGGAGTAAAGCAAATACCATGTCAGCAGCGAAATATTGGGCCTGTAGAAAGAAGTTGAAAAAGTGGACGTCCGGTTCAATATCTTTGCAGCTCCCCCATGAATATCGCCCAGTAGTTTGATCTGCTCCCTCAAAATGTCTGAAGAAATCTTTCTTTTCCACTCTCAATCCACTATTGAATCTCGGTGAAAGGAAGAAGGAGGGCTGCTTCATGGGTTGGAGGGCTTATTGGCAACTTTGCCCTTTAAACTGATGGATGGTGTGACCATGGCTGGATTTGACGGCGAGACTTGAGCAGATAATCGTGAAAAAGGACGCAATCGCTCACGCCGACCGTATCTTGCTTTCAGACACTACTGTGGACGGGCTTAGCACCAGGGGAAGGTTGTTTGGGAGTATGTGAGTTATTGCTAGCTTTGCTGGCTAATCTTGTCCATTCCTCTCCGCCACGGCCCTGGTGAAGGTGATGAAAACAGAAACCTGACTTTGGGACTCTTTTGTAGTTGCTTATCGCCATATTGGATGGTACCCTTTGACCCTTAATACACATCCTGGGGTGTTGCAATGCTATATGAGTTGATGGCACAATTGTTGTGAGCGAATTGTCGCCACCTCAGTTCTGATGTAGATGACCTTACTGACCCAGAGACAGATTCAGCAGGTATCAAAGAAAGTGCAGCTACAATATTGAGCCACTGTCACTGGAGTTACTTAAATGTCATGGCAAAATATCATTCAGCCGTCAAAATCATTTTGATATGCTTAGATGATATTTTTAGCACTTTAGCCAGCATATTCAGTGTTCACATTACTGCAGTTGTAATGTTCTCAGGTGAGTGATCAGCATCTAGAAAAAAACATTTAACTAATTTAATTTCAAATTATTCTCAGTGAGTTAATGTGTCTTACTTTTGGGTAGCATAATGAAACAAGCTTGAATGCCTTTTATAAAAAGATTTTTAAGAAATGAGTGAACATGGTTTATTTTTTGTCACTGTAGCTGGTTGGAAACTACGGAATATGCTCCATTGCCCTACGAGACCCAACAAAATGATAAATAATAAAGTGACATATATTAGCATGTATTTGTTTGTTTGAAAAAATAAAAAGTTGGTAAAGAATGAATGCCTTTCTTTTTAATTTTGCTTTGTTTCACTAAATGCACCATTCAAAAGTTTTTTTTTTGAAGAAATTGTTAATACCTTTATTATCAATAATGCATTTAATTGATCAAAAGTGACAATAAACACTTTGACATTGTAATATATATATATATATATATATATATATATATTAGATTTCTATAATATATTTCAGATACATGTATATTAAAATATTAAAGAGGTCATATGATGCGATTTCAAGTTTTCATTTCTCTTTGGAGTTTTACAAGCTGTTTGTGAATAGATAAGATCCCCACACCTCGCTTTTCAGAAAGGCGGGACATAGAGGACAAACAATAATGTACAGTATGTGAAAAATAATGTGCTTTTTGAACCTTAAACCACATAAACACATTTCATTACACCAAATACACAAAATAATGTTCTTTTTAGCAACATCATATGACCCCTTTAATATTAAAATACTACAGTGATTCAAAGGATCATGTGAATCAATGTCTGTTAAAGATTCAGCTTTGTCATCACAGGAGTAAATCACATTTTAAAATATATAGAAACAATTATTTTAAACAGCAATAAGACTTCTTTGAAAAGATTATATAATGTTACTGACCTCAGGCTTTTGAATGGTGGTATATTAATACTTGGAATATGTAGTTTTATAATAGTACATAATTGTTTACTTATTTAAAAATTGGTTACTTATTTAAAAATGTGTTTTACTACTGGACACTTGGACAAGATTGTATGACCCAAAATTCTATTCTGACCCTTTAAATTCTATGCTGTCAAATGTGGTAGGTATTTATATGCACAGAGCCAATTTTGCTTCTTTTTATGGAGTTTTAACACTGACATCATCTTTCAGAGGGCCAAACAGGAAATAAACCACTCTGGTCATGTGACTTATCGGATATGCTGTAGATATACTACATAAATGTGGTGATTTATACCACTTTGTTTATAGGTGAACTTAAGATTGGAGCCATTATATACATTGGACAGTCTAAAGCTGAGTCCAGGAAACTAGTCTGGTTCTTGGAGCCCCTTTTTTTCAGCATTCAGAATGTTTATGACCCCAGTGATCTGCTTAGTCATCCAAGGTCTGCTCTCTGCCCTTTAAACAGAGTGGATAAGCGCCAGCTGTTTGGCCCAGCTGAATGGTAATGTCTTAAGGTAAACACTGTTGTTTTCTTTTGCTCTATCCTGATGCACCCTTTATTCACGCTGCAGTGGTTTTGCTTTAAGTCGCATCCTTTATGTTTATAATTTTCCAATAGTTTGGAAGCTCAGGAGACCCAGGTTTGTGTTCCAATGCATGCAAGATAGTTATACTGAATGTTTTTGTCTCTCTGTTGCAAAAAGTTAGAAAAGCTAGAGTATGAGTTAGTTTGGACAGATATGTTATCGTCTGCTGAATATGAACAGTTTATTATTGCTAAACTGAGTCTGAATCATAGGCCAGGATCCCCTCGGTGGTGCATTGTGTTTACACATCTGGAGTTGGAACCACAGTTGTGAACCCTGTCAGCCCTGCCTTCTAAATTACAGCAACAATGCAGATACCATCCAAGATTGAGTGTCTGTTTGCTGTGCCCAGTGCCCGGCTTTTTTTTTTTTTTCTGATTATGCACCAACCCTTAATTCACTGGCCCAGCAGGTGTAGTGTGTCCAGATTCCAGATGGTTGTGCAGGCTGCTTCTCCCACTGGCAAGCCAGATGCAGCTGTTTGGACGGCTGACTGATTGATTCCGCTGCAGACTCTCGCTGTGACCAGGCCTGGGTCACTCCTGCTACGCCCTCTGTGCGCACTGACATTTACCACAGAGCAGAGGACTCAGCCCAGGGTAGGGAAGGGAATTATTAGGGAATGTATTCTTGCCCAGCTGGGGGTGGATTACGGGACGTCCTGGTCGTTTCATTGGCTGGGAACAGTAGGGTGTCGTTTTGGCCAGATTTGAAAACTGAGACGTCAGTGGGGAGAAGGTTTGGAAGGGAATGTGTACCATCCCAAGTGATTGCAGTAATTAATGCACATTAGATACCGTATGGGGATGTGGGTATTTTCCAGGGGTCAGTGGATATGAGGGGTTTAGTGGGCATCTGTGCATCAGCTTGAGGCCTTCATTTGATGCAATATTGGAATATTATACACTGTGAAATGTTTGCTGAAATGTTACATCTGTAGACTCTTAGTGCTTGTGGCCTGTGTTATGGTTACGTTCTCATCTGTTGCTTTTATCCTCCAGTAGTTTTGAGGTTAGAAGGTCTAATGAGTAGATTACATGCCATGGAGAGGGATTAAGTGCTTTAGATCTGCTAACTATTGCTTTACAGTACATGTTGGTTTCAGGCTTTCTATTGGAAAGAATTAATCCAGGCATTATGTGGAAGCTGAGATTTGATGTCTCAGACGCTGACCTTATTGATGAAGCCAAAAGAGTCCAGCTATCAAGCGCTGCAGGATTTCTAACGTGCATGAATTGCATGCATAAATTATGGTGTCGGCTTTGAAAAAGTGCTAAAGCTAACAAACTAGAGAGTTTTGTCAGATACTCGTCAAGCTTTTTTGCCCAGGCTCAGTTTTAATGTAGTCGCAAAGTAAGGAACACGTTTAGATCTTCAGTATTACCCAGGGCTTTATAGCGCAGTTTATGAGCGGAGACGGAGGATGGGTTTGAACTCTGTTTCCCCTCAGTGAAGCAAAACAAAAAGCCAGACTCTCTCAGGAAGAGCTGAGTAAACCATAACCTCTATATCTCAGCTGGGTCTCATAAAGCCACCTCAAAGAAATGGCACTCATCAGTTTGGAAGCTTATTCTCTTTGTCATGCTTTATTTGTCTTGTCTCTTGTCACACCTATCTTTGTTTATAACAAACACAGCCCTTGCTGCTACCTTTTTATCATTTCCCTCAAACGTAAAGGGACTGTTCACCTAAAAATGTCAATTCTCTCATTATTTACTCACCCTCATGTTGTTCCAAACCTGTGTGACTTGCAGAGATATATTTAACAATGTTTTTGTGTTGTTATAATAAACAGGGAATGAAGCTTTCAAGCTTCAAAAAGGATGCAAAAGCACCATAAAAGTATCATAAAGTGGCCCATACGACCTTGTTTGCTATATTCAAAGTTGTCAAAATGGAAGCTCTGTATAAGAAACCAACTGGAATTTAAGTCTGAAAATCTGGACATGTTCAACAGAGTTGAAGATCTTTTCTATGAATTGATTAATTAAGTTAACAAAACCAGACTGAGTGTTTAGCTTACAAATCAAAGACTGATCAGGTTCCAGTGATTGTGATGTTCTTGCTGCGTTTTTTGTTCCTCAAGAGTTGTTAACCTTAAAACCCATCAATGGAAATCCAATTTGCTACTGATTCTGTATCAGAAAGTGATTGAAATTTAAGTCTCTGAAATCTGAGCCCTAACCCTTGACATGTTTGAGAGAGTTGTAGCTGTTAAATATCATTTCAGTTACTTCATTCAGTTAACAAAACCAGCCTGGATGATTAGTTTACAAATCAAACTGTTCTGGTTCAAATTGTATTATTATTATTTTTTGTTCCTCAACAGTTATGTTAACCTTTAAACCCTTCAATGAAAATTTAAATAGTCTTCTATTTTATGACATATGGTATACTGCATGACTGAATTAATGACCTAATGACCCTTAATGATTTCTTAATAAATCAGACTGATCTGGTTCACTTCAGCTAGCTGATTCAATCAATATTCAACTCACTGATTCAAAGAATTTCGGGTCTCCGTAATCCAGGCCCATCTCAATACTAATGCTGCATTTCGCATTATATTTTACTCTTATATGTATTGTGTAGCATCTGTTGAATTGTACAAATGTACAAAAAAATTGCAGTAGTTACCAGCCCATTGGATGGCCCATCGGATGGCCCATCTGTTGTATGGCTTCCTGATAGTTACATTTTTATGATACTTTATGCTGCTTTGTGTGCTTTTTTAAAAGCTGAAAGCTTCAGTCACCATTAATTGCATGAAAAAGTTTTAAATATCTCCGTTTGTGTTATACGGAGGGAAAAAGTCCCACAGGTTTGGAACGACATGAGGGTGAGTAAATGCAGACAGAATTTAATTGTTGAGTGAACTATCCATTTAATTTTCCGCCTTTGTCGTTCACAAGCAGCAAGACCTAAAAGAAAAGTGGAGACTTCTAAAAGCACATTTAAATGCTTTTCTCTCCGGACCAGCAGGGAACATTGTCATTTCCTAACCCCTGTCCCCTCGATCACAGCCCACCAGTGTCATCTTCTCTAGTTTTGTTTAATAAGGGAATCATGCTGAGTCAAATTATTAGAAACTAATGAAGTCTCCACACAGCTGTATCACAGAAATGAACCGATAAGGTGACCAACATGCCAAGCAATCAGTTACGCTTTCCAGTTCAGACAGAGGAGAAGAAAAGCCTGTATTATTGAGGGAGGGAGGGAGAGGGGATAAGTCGAGGCAAGGCAGCAGGTGGTGTTCTTGCTTTGGACGCCTGTCTTCCTGTAAGCAGCCACGCAGTGGAGATGAAGGCAGGCCACCACAATCCCCTTGCGCTGGGCTTTCTTTTGTCACATCAAACAAGGCCACACGTTTTTGTGAGCAAGGGTGCACATTCTCTCTTTCCTCTTACCTCATTTCTCTGTCCTCCTATTGGTTGTCATCTGCTCTGACACCAACTTGGATACTCTCTCACACACGCACACAGTGACCATTCACGCAGGAAGCTTTCTAGCAGTTTGACAGAGTGCAACAATATTGAACATAAAGTGCATTTATAGGTGCTTTTAATACACTTGTCAATATATGTAGTTATCCTGGCCCCTAATTAATGTGAATGATTTTTTAAAAATCTGATATTGATCTGGTGCACTGCTTGTCAGAAGTTATTTTTTTCAACTTGACACAGCATCATGAAAAGTGATATGGAGCATCAGCCATTCATCATTTATAGGGCTTCAGCTAACTGGGCCACAAGAAGGATACATGGAACATGAAAATGTACTGTATAATGATTTTTTTTTTTTGTATAAAAATCCATTCAAAACATTTTTATTATGATATGTTTTTTCTTCAGATTTATTTGTATATAATTCTTTCTTAATTTTATTTTTTACCTTTAGGAATATTTATGTATATATATATATATATATATATATATATATATATATATATATTATTCTGCACTGTTTTTTAATAGCAAAAATAAACGGGTTTTTATCATATAGTTTATACATCTGAAATTAATAACAGTGGATAGAAAAGCTATGTATACAGACCACTTAAAGTAAATATTGTTCTGGTAATTTTATATGTTCATTTAAATATATTTTTTATTTATTACTGAACTTTCATAATTAAAAGAAATGATATGTAAACCATGTACTTTTATTTTAGAACCAACATGATGTCCTCATGCAATAATATCACACCTAATATGTTTCTCACACAGTATAAATGGGTCTTTGTACATGAAAATATGACTCTATATTTTAGAAATTAAGTCTCGTTTAGGAGATCATCATATTTGGGCTCCTTAGCATAAAGTTTGCAAACCCCTGCTCTTGAGCACATTTAAAAACTTTCCAGATGAAATGTAAGAAGTCCTGTGTGAATTTCCCTTTAACACCCTTTTAAATTTTTACAAGTTCTGTCCACTTTTTTTTGCTGACACCTTGCAGATTTGTGCCTCGGGCACTTTGAAGGACACAACATAATTAATGTCCAGCCTTTTCTTTTCCTTCTCATCTTTATTTCTTTATCATTTTATTCTCTTTTTGTTCCGGGATAGGGCAAACATGTGCACAGGCGCCCTCTGATAATATCTGCTCTGACATTTTTTGTCTGGATGGATGTTCAAATGATGTTCACCATGCTGATTGGAGAAATGTCTGTCATGCTGTCTTATATGCAATGTTATCTCTGCCCTGCTGAGGCAATTCTAAGAATATCTGCTTCGTATGCGGATATGAAAATCATTGAGTTTCTGTGTAACTAAACTAACTTCTGTTCTCTTATGAGGAGCTCCATTAAGAGAACTCCTAAAGGACTGAAGAAGCAGTGGGATGAGTAGAAACAACCATAAAGAGTGGAGACCTTGTTTGGAAACGGTGCCCTTAACCCTCAAATGTATTTGTCATTAAACTGGAGATAAAGCAGAGTATGCCTTTGTGAGTTTAACAAGAGACTGCATAGTGCTATCCGAGCGTCACTGAGGGCAGTGCTATTTTAGCAGTAAATTAACCTGTAGGACAAGAATGATATTATTTTTTCCATTTCAGTAAACACAGCACTTTTGCCAGATTTGGCTCATTAAATCTAAAAAAATAAGCTAAAATAAGCATTTATTTTCTCCTCAAAATACACAGTGGTGAGATTTTTTTTGTTTGTTTTTTTTCCCGTATTGCTGAGTGTGCAATCGCAAATGGCTTTTTTTCAGATGCAGATTTTCCTTGAAACTCTGAATTGCTGTAGTAATAACATGCTTGAAGCTCCCTAACGCTGAAGCTCCCTGGCATGAATTCTTCTTTCGAGGGATTTGAAGGTAGCGACAGTGCAGAAGCATACAATCTCATATCCAGACTGCTCATCTGAACTCACAGTGAGGTGCAGCAGCTGTTTGAGAGCTGCCCTCATAATGTGCATTCTGTGTCCCAGCTGGCTCCTTACAAGGCCCTTGCCGTCCTATGCTCTCCCACTCCGCAAAGCCAATCAAACCAACACTTCGACATTTTTGACTGAACTTCAATAATTGACTTGGATATTAGCTTCAATAACAACTAAAGAGACCTCAGCAAAACGCAGAGTAGCAGAACAATGCTGCAGTTTGGAAAGACAAATATCTAAGGCATTTTATTGAATGAACATGTGCTTTCTGTATTAAATGTAGGTATACATTAATTTTTTTCCGGATTCTTTGATGAATAAAAAACTTTATGGTAACGTTTGAGTTTTATTTATTTATTTATTTGATTTTTATAAATAGTCTCAAATACGTGTCGTTTCCATCTCAATTCAGTTCACATTTTCAATAATATTCGATTATATTATTGAATATTAATTGTCTTTTAAACCCCAATTAATCAACTAGGACTGATATATATCCTTTTAGAGTGAGCCGGCCCTGGGCTAATGCTAGTTTCTTTAAAGTTAGAAAGAATAGCTTTTTTTTAAGCTACAAAGCAGCTGTGTGCATATCCTTTCATAAAGAATGATTGGGAAGAAAGCATTGGGTTTTACTAAATCATAAAGGGAGAAACGAAGCCAAAACCTTCATTATTCATGAATGGGTTATCTAATCTAAAATATTTACATTTTAGACAGCGCAGCTGATGATTTATGCTCTATGTTTCTGATGTAGTGAATCTGTGTTGAATGTATTCCCTATGAAAGACCTCTTGAGCGGCTCTCTGAAATTCTGTCTGTGTGTCTAGATTTGTTATGTACTGTGTAGAACTGAGAGGAGGAACAGGGCTGTATATTTAAGGATGGCATGCGGGGTGTGTCATTGTCAGAAAGAATCTCTGTTTCCCTCCAGCTGAAAGGGTGATTGATGGAAAGCAAAAATAGGTGTGAAAGAGTAATAATGTTGCTGGAAGTAAAAGAGGAAGATGGACAGAAAGGTTGGTGCTGCATGGCTGACTGGTCCTTACAAAGGGGAAAAAGCCTCTCCATCTACCATCGAACTAAAAGCCACAAAACAGCAATTTCCTCTGAGTTTTAAAAGCTGGATGATTACCTTTCATTCTTAATGAAGACAAGCTTTGCTTTCCTAAGTGGAAGGCAACCTAAAATTGGTATAATTGACCAGAAAAGCCCTCAGCAGAATCATTGTGCTCTTGCTCGCCGTAAAAGCAGCATTTAGTCATTGTAGGCTCGACAGAAAATGGACTTGTTGATCTATCTGAACTACAATACTCTAGATTTGGTCAGTACCCTTGTTTTAGCAAGAGTTTTACAAGAGTTTTTTTTGCTCTTTCAAAAGATGTAATAAAAAGGCAAAATCAGGTTGTATAAATTCTTTACACAAAAAACCTTGACTAAGAAATGTTACAGTTGTCAACTGTATTCAGTAATTGAATGGAAATCTATCTTTCTGTTTCAGGTTGTATGCACTGGAGCGCAGGAAGAGGAAGAGAAGACTGAATGTGTACCGGGATTTCAGGAGAAGGAGTACCAGGTGGAATACAGTGGAGGGTTCCTCAAAGACGTTCCTCTGCTGCAAGGTACGGCAATAATGTCATCATCAGTGAATGAGAAGGTGCAGGTTTGGTTGTGGAATTTGAGTTTTTTGGCTTTCTCTCGCCTCTTGCTTTCTCTCTTTCACACACCGGGGCTGTCTGAGCCACATGTGTACGCCAGCTGGAGAAAGAACAGTTCTCGAGGGCCTCGGGTGAATGTTGATTGTTCATTATTCTCATTATCATGCACAATACTTTTTCATTTATTTAAAAAAAAGGAAATAAAGGCTCCAGTGTCCAAACAAAGCATCAAAATGATCTGGTGCTCATAAATTATTCTGTTTGATTGTGAGGATGTTTACAAAGCCTTTGCGATTCCAGTCTCTTCCAGTGGCTGCTGCTCGTAACGGCTGCAGCTGCGTAGAACTTTCTGCATAAAAATTCATGTCAAGATTCTGGCAGACAACGCCGCCATACAGACATTTTCTGTCTGAATCATATTTTTCAGAGGCAGTTAGGACAGATTATCAAAAAACTTTAGAATGCTGCAGAAAAAGAAAAGCAGAGAGCGAGAACTGCTAATAAAGGAGTCGTTTCCTCACAGGTCTCCACGTTCGCACAATGAAACTCTCCTGAGAACCCTGAGAATCAGAGTGATTAATGAAATTACAGTCTAATTACACATTAAGCATGTATGTCCCCACAGGATACTCCTACACTGCCTTGCATGAAAAAGGCAACACCATGAGTGTTTTGGGAGCAAAAACATATTAATCAGTTTTCAGATAAATCATAAACAATGTGTTGCCTGGTGGAGTTGTAACCTACCCACCCCTCAAGCCTAACATGAGAAATTAATAAAATAAATGAAAAAAAATGCAATCCACTATGTGGTGTTCAGCTCAGAGATGTCCAGAGGTCCTATACTGTGTGTGAATAGTAATCAGACAGGGGACCAAACATGCTGCAGTGAGAGCAGGCAGACAGTGGCTTCGCTCAAGAAGGATGGAATATAAGTGTGAGGTGCTTGTTCTACACTGATCCCTGATTGTGGAAAACTGGCACGAAGTCATGAGAGATAGTAGTAGTGGAGGAGCATAGCCAAGCTTGATATTCATAACCGGTCCACAAAATAGCCTGAATGTGTTGAACTGCTTGAAATTGATGTATTATGCTTAAACAGCTACCAACTTGTCCATCCATCCATACATCAATTGTTTGTTCGTTCTATCTATCGCTTGATCGATAGACAATCAGTCTATCGCCTGTAGACTGACTGTCATATCAGTCGTTCTGTCTTTCTTTTGCTCGATCAATCATTCTACCAATCGTTCTATCGATCAATTGTTCTATCTATCATTAGATTGGTTTAGCTATCAATCAATTGTTCTATTTATCGACCGTTCTACCGATTCCATCTATTGGTTGATCTGTCGCTCAGTCGATTCATCATTCAGTCTATCTATTGTTCTATCTATCGATCATCCTACCAGTCATTCTATCTGTCATTCTATCCATCATTTTGTCGTTCTATCAGTCATTCTATTGTTGTCTATCTATCCTTCTATCTGTTGTTTATGCACGTAAAGATTTTGAACAGTGTGCTACTCAGTGTTGCCATGTCCACATATTATTAGCATCTTTGGGATGTTGCTTATAAATATTGTCAGTTACATTGTGTTTAAGGGACTTATTTGAAGAAGTAACTCAGTATATATGCCAAATATATGACTACATTAAAATAAGTAACTCCAGTTACTTTGTTTCCCATGTCCTGACTGACAGCTCTCGTGTTGCCATATTGAGAGAAATCGGGAGTTAAGTGCAGAAACGTTGTGCATGCTGTGTGAACATGTATTTACTCATCTCATCTGCACAAAAACAAATTCAATATTCCTCAAAGTGAATAAAAACAGTCAAATGCAAACTCAGAATATTATACAAACCTACAATAATTAAATGTTAAATTAGACAAATATCATTTATGTATGTAATCCCATTTTATTAACCCATGTCTTTGCTACTGACCTTTGATGATCCAATTCAAGCATACTAATAAGCAAATATGACACATTTGTGTTTCAATTTTGTTATTGCTGAATAGTGTTGAACTTTCTTCTCCTGCGTCATATTCTTCATGCAGTTTGCTTGAGCTGCGCCCTCTACTGTACAGACATGAATTTACATTTCCTTCAGCCTGAGGCATATTCATTTCACTTTTGTTGTGAAAGGGCTTTTACATGGCTTTTATATATGTAAAACAAGAACTTTTTTATATTAAAAACAAACAAGCAAGCCCTGCCCAGATTTAAAAAGTAACTCAAAAGTAACGTAATGTAACGTAAGTAGTTACTCTTTTAGGGAGTAACGCAATATTGTAACGCATTACTTTCAAACTTTCCCGAACACTGACAACTACAGTAGTTGTGCACAGAATTGTATGTACAATACATGTGGTTGTGACTACCTGAAGTTTTCAGAAGTTAATTTGATTATGGCATGAGGTTGTCGTTACCAAATTCTGTGTGTTTGTGTATTATGATTAATATATTTTTAAGTTATTGTCATTTCAGAAGTCACTAAATATTGAACTATGAAAGTAACAGCCATTATTTATATTATAATAATGAATAGCATTTTAGAACATTATCATATTTAAGACCTAATAATTAACATTTAGCAGTTTAATTCTGAAGAACATTTAAGGTTAAAGCTGTAAATTCCAGCCATGTAACCTGAAAGAAATCCTGAAAGATTTGTGTTTTAACAGAATGGCGGGAGTGATTTGATTGGCTAATCAGGCTCTGTGGGATCTCATAGAGTCTTGCGAAGAATGTCAGTCCTCGTTCAAAAAAGCAAAACAACTGTTCTTCTTGATTGTAACAGTTCACTGGACCGTGTCTCCTCGGAGATGCACAGTAATGTCTTCAAGCTTTTCTTTAACTCCTCTGGGATCGGCAGTAATGTCTAGCTGGCACCGCTTCGGGCCCCAGTGGGAATCTAGCATCTCTGCCAAAGTGCCTTTCTTTTCTGTCTCCTCTTCCCAAATTGACAGTCGTGTCAACAGGTTGCACAGCTAAAAGAGGAAGAATGGGCACCGTAGTCTGCCAAGACAGTACTGCGGATGCTGCAGTTTGCGTGACGATGAGGCTTTTTTGTGAACGTTTGTGTTTGTGTGTGCGACTGGGCATGACTGTTGCACACAGTCACCGATTTGGAGCCCGTTTGACCGCTGTGTTCCAAGTTTTTGTGTTTGGGTGGAGCCATTGATCCATGTAATTAGAACAGTGAGAGTGGCGGCAGTCCTTACAAAAGATTGTTCCCTTTGAATTTCAGTTTACTTAAGCTACAGAACACCACTCAACTCATTACGCTGACAGACAAAGAAACAAGGTGAAAGCTCCGTCATCAGGCCAAAAATGCAATGAGAAGTGCCACTTTTTCCAATGGAAAAATATATATTTTATCACCAATTCAGCAAGCTGGCCAATCTCACTCGGAGTTTCAATCTTTTTATTCTATTCTATTGGGAAGGGTGCTGAGGCATTCTGTCATCTAGGGACCCAGCGATCCATGCACATGGAGACAGAGCTCAGTTCCGCTTTACTGAGTCACCCTGTAACCACTGTGCACTTCTATTACCCTGAATATGCTCCTGTCAGCACAGCACAACACACCAAACACAATCACTTACGCGCACAACTTCGCACATGTGCAAATAACTTTCCTAGTAAACCGAAATATAAGCAATGCATTACTATGCTTGTTTGCGAAAGCGTGATCGTTCAGTCAGAGAAGTACACTTGGTTTTCATGAAGCTTATTTGCTGCGAGCTCTATGCTCAAAATCCTTGCAGGTAGTATAGCTGCAACAGAAGAAAGCTGCCCAGGGCAAACTCATTCGTATTTATAGATTCATAGAAATTTGTATGTAAAGCATACACAGACTACTGTTCAGATGTTTGAGTTTAGTATGAGTTTTTTATTTTTGTGGTCTCTTATGCTCATCAAGGCTACATTTATTTGATCAAAAAATGCAGTAAAACAGTAATATTTTGAAATATTATTGCAGTTTAAATAACTGTTTTCAATTTTAATATATTTTAAAACATAATTTATTCCTGTTATGGCAAAGCTGAATTTTCACTCATTACTCCAGTCATCAGTGTCAGCCTTCAGAACTCATTCTAAAGCTGATTTGGTCTTTAAGAAACATTTCTTGATACTATCAATGTTAAAAATGGTTGTGTTGCTTAATATTTCTGA
>NW_015539852.1:879635-882066 GCF_001515605.1 Sinocyclocheilus anshuiensis
ATATATATATATACAGTATATATACAGTATATATAATAGAAAGTACATAGTACATGTAATGTGTAACAAGGACACTAAAATAAAGTGTTACAAATGTTGTTTTGCTTATATATTTTATACAAATGATGTATTATAAATATTATTTGTAAAGATTTTAAATGTATTAATTAGTTGTACATCTTTACATTTGTAAAAGCTGTCTGAATGCTGATATTATGCATATCATTGCCTTTTCAAATGTAACAACACGTATTTGCATATTTGCATATGAAAGCTTAATTATAGTGGCAGTCCAGTAAGGAAAAAAAAATTCAAATGCTATAGGATTATGAGACAGAATTTTGTGAGTTGTTTACACCACAAAATTGCTTCAGTTTGTAGGGAACATGGGTAACATAACATAGGCTAAATTCAGTATGTCAGTACACTTCATTATACCTTTAAAATGAACTGATACAAGTGTGATTGTAAGTACATCATACAACAGTGAAGAGGTTCTAATGAGCGCAGTCTTACTGTCTGTGTGCTGAATGCATTTGCAGTGTGTGCATGTGAGTTAGTGTTTGCAGATGTGTGGCTGGTGTCAGAGGCAGTCAGCTGTGCAGGTGACATATGCAGATTTATGTAAATACACTGCTCTCCTCTCCTCCTGTTTGGCCATGCCTGCTCAGTAATTATGCAGATGGAAGCAGTCTCGAGGTGGTCAACGCTAACCACCTGAGAGTCCTAGGTCAACAAAATTAATTAATTTAACTCTCAGAAAGACTGAAAACATGCATAAAAGTCTAAATGCATAAGGAGCACTGAAATAAGCTTGGAAATATTTTTAAACTTTTTTTAAAGTTAATTTGCATTTTAGAACATATGGGTGCCCAGTTCTTGCAAATGCATTTTTAGACCACAACTGTGTTTTAGTTGTAGTTTATAATAATAATAATAATAATAATACTATACCATAATATATGTAATCAGCCATTATTACAGTATTCAGTGTCATTCATTCAAAATAGAAATATTTTGCAACAATATACACTACCGTTCAAAAGTTTGGGGCCAGTAAGCAATTAATTATGTATTGCACCGTATTTTATGCAACCCGAAATGATTGCACTGTATTTTATGTATAATAATTTTCTATTTATAACTGTCTTAAATTCATTTTAAATCAATTTTTAAATCATTTTCAAAGTTTTTAAATTCCTTGTTTTATTTTTTGATTATTTTACTTTCTTTTATGTAAAGCACTTTGAATTACCATTGTGTACGAAATGTGCTATATAAATAAACTTGCCTTGCCTAATAATTTTATTCAGCAAGAATATATTAAATTGATTCCATCCTATCAAATTGTGCACCTAAATTAGGAGTAAAGTCATTTCCAGGAACCCTCGCCAATAAAAGTCGGCGCTAACAGAAGTGCGGCATTCTCTCGAATGGGATATCGTTTTTATATTACTAAAACGAAAATCAAATAAAGTGGAGTGCTCTCATTTCTCTGGATAGATACTCACTGTATAGGTATAGGTATCTCCATTCTGATCGTCCCACACTATAATGAAGGAGGAAAAATGGAATGCAATTTTATGAAAGCCAATGAGATTGATCTTTTCTTCTTCCTGAGCCCCTCACCGTTAATTCAACACCAGCTACAATTTCACACACTTATTATCCCAAAGCTGGTCGCATCAAAAATACAAACTCTGCTTGGCTCAAAACTCCTCCGCCGCTGGGAAATTAGAATATCACCCGACGCAGATCAGAGAGATCACATATCAAAAGTAGAAGGTGACACCGACGAGGTCAAAGCCTGAAGACTGGACAATTTATCCTTTTCTCATTGCACTATAAATCACTTCATCTAGATCTTTTTCTTGTGAAACTTTACCTCTTTGAAAAATTGTCCCATAATCACATAAGAAATTTATTTAGAGAGATAGTAAATTCATTGTGTTTGTGAGCATTCTGTTCAAAATGTTATATTTGTATTACATTTTTTTTTTTTTTTATATATGTATTAATATATGTATAATGTAAATTTTATTCAGCAAGAATATATTAAATTGATAAAAAGTGATAATAAAGACTTATATTGTTACAAAAGATTTCTATTTTGAATAAATAGTGTTCCTAAATAGTGAATCCTGAAAAAAAAAGTATCACCAGTTCCAAAAAAATAAGTAAAAAAATTAATTAATCAGCAAAACTGTTTCCAAAGTTAAATCAGCAAAATTATTTCTGAAGGATCAGGATTATTAAAATAGAAAAGAGTGATTTTAAATTTTATTAATATTTCATAATATTACTGTTTTTGATCAAATAAATGCAGCTTTGATGAGCATAAGAGACTTATAAAAAAATGATGATCAAATGTTTGAATTATATACATACATATATATATATATATATATATATATATATATATATGTCTGTG
>NW_015539852.1:882302-882617 GCF_001515605.1 Sinocyclocheilus anshuiensis
AAATTTTTTTTTTTTTTTATATATGTATTAATATATGTATAATGTATGTAAATACATATGTATAATTTGTCTTAATATGTATATACACTGCTGTTCAAATGTTTGGGATCAGTACTTTTTTTCTTTCTTTTTTTAAAAGAAACATACTTTTATTCAGCAAGGATTTGTTAAATTTATAAATAGTGATCAAAGTAAATACTTACATTGTCAGACAAGATTTCTATTTTAAATAAATGCTGTTCTTTTTAACTTATTATTAATCAAATAATCCTGAAAAAAGTAAATAAATAAAAAAAGTAAACAAACACACACACA
>NW_015539852.1:882660-905838 GCF_001515605.1 Sinocyclocheilus anshuiensis
CATTCATTGACTTTTTAAAATGTATTTACTTTTTTGATAATAAATCAGCATGAATGATTTCTATATATATATATATATATATATATATATACTGTGTGTGTGTATTAAGCAGCACAATTATTTCCAACATTGATAATAAATTGATTTCTGAAGAAACATGTGACACTGAAGACTGGAGTAATGGCTGATGAAAATACAGCTTTGCATCACAGAATTAAATTGTATTTGAAGGTTTAGTAAAATAGAAAACCATTATTTTAAATTGTAAAAATATGCACATTTGACCGTGTTCTGCTTAATATATTTTTAATAATATTTAATATTCTTTAAAAAATTTTAAAAACTTAAATAAGAATGCATGTTTAATTAATGTTTTTTCTCTCAGTTGTTTTTATCATGTAATTACATGTTTTTATAATTATGTAATTTTTGAACCCATTTTACATTTTTAGATGCAACCAGTATCTTAACAGGCTTAACAGAATCTTACAAACCCTTTTTTTCTGTGTTTACTGAATTGGCTCGATTACGTTGCTCATAGCTACTGTAGTTTAACTACTTCATAATGTGCTCGTTGCGTCATTCTGGGATGTTTTCCACCAGATTCTAACTCCCCATTGGCAATTCAAACATTTACTTCCATCTATCCCTCTTGCTCGTCATTACATCATGCAAAACCAGGCCAGAAACTTTGGCCCAGCCTCATTCTTCAGCCCAAATACAGACTGTCACTGTAACGCGCAACGTGTGATTCACTCTCGCCCATATGACAGTAAGACCCTGAGTTACAGTCTTGATTGGCCATCATCACAATAGTGTTCAGACTCTTCCTCAGCTCTCAGTCCATACAACAGTGTGTCTGTTCAGGCCTGATTATTAGCTCTGGAGTACCTCTTCCTGGAATGATCTTGGACTTCCTCCATTGTGTTGTGCTTAAGTGCACTCAGCCTTCTGCATTGCTTACTGGTTTTAAAAAAATTGAATTGAGGTATAGCCTCAAGATCTTTGAGTTTACATGCGTAAGTGTTTCCATGCATGTCGAAGGCACATAAACACGCTTTACTGTAAGCCATTTTTTTACTTGCTGTGAAATGACAGTTCACTCCATGGCCAAATAACATAAATGTATTGATGACAGCTTACCTTTGAACCTTTGCTGAAGAATCCTTCAACCTGATGCTGTACACCTTTATCTTTTTGTCTAACATAACAAATATTTTATTTATCTTGAGCTAGTCATTATGGACAAGTAACCTGAATAAGATCAGTCTGTCTGGGGTTCACTTTTCCCTCAATATTTATATTTTTTGTTATTTATATGCTTTGCTAAAGGATCACAATATAGATTTTCCCCCTTTCCCAAAGAAGTATGATATGTGGTTCAAAAGAAGATAATCTAATCTCTGTTTTAAGCCATGTAGCAAAGCCCTCGTGTCTCTCAACACGGCTTTCTCCAGCTCACGCCACTCTCACAGCAGTAATTGTAAAACATTAATCACACGGCCCACATACAACAGGGCCCACTGCCACTTTTTGGGGTATTTTTAATTGACTATAAATCAGGCACATGCTTGACAAATGATGGTAATTACAGTGCAGTTGTTTCAGTGCTAGGGAGAGTGTTTCCCTTCAGTAAAGAGAAGGGCCGGCGAGGTGAGGCGCAAACGCTTGTGCGTGTGTGTGTGTATGTGTGTGAGAGAAAGGGAGAGAGTGCACCTCAGGCGAACCGGTTCGCACTTGCAGACATGACCCTCAATGCATCTGTCCTGACTTTGAACTGAAGTGTAGGGCATAGAGAGCTGTATAGGGGTCAGGGCTAAAAACGTCACAAGTGCTTTAGGAAATGGCATTAATGGTTGGGAAGGGATTAAAAAATACTCTAGAGAGGAGCTTTTTGCTAAATAAGTGCACTGAATTACATATTCATATTTATATTTGAATAAAAGTTATGAAGACATGTTTTATTGTAGCCACTATTTAAATGTTTATATTTCAACAACAAATTTGAGTAGAAACATAATTATATTAATATAAAGTGTGAAATTGCCTTGTAAGTTAAATGTTTATTTGGGTGTGTGTGTGTGGGGACTTGTAAATAAACGTTATTTTTGGTTTCGTTTTTCGGCTTAAATGAAAACCTTTTGAAAAAAAAACATTTTGGTGCGTCATTAGTCATAACGATGAAGCTTGGCAAGGCTATGAGACCATTGCAAACCAGTTCAGACCAGTTTAAACCATCTAAGACTGTAAACTTCTTAAACCAGCCTAAGTGTGCTAGTCTCCCAGACTGGTCACTTGGCTGGTTTTAAAGATATTTTGGGCACTTTTCAGCTGGTTAGGCTGAGTGATGTGATAAGTGTACGCCTACTACGGCCATCTTAAACCAACACAGGATGAGTATAAGAAGATTTCTTGTAGCAGGAGTGGTTTGAGATGTTTTGACATCTCTACTTTCTGTGGCTAAGTGTTTAAAAGCTACACAAGATGACATTGCCTGAGTGAAAGTCTTCTTATGAGAACTTGTTCTTCTGAGTTGTTTGAATGCAGTTCTTGCTGGTCTCCTCCCTGAGCACTGACCCATAAATTCCAGGACGTCAGCAAGCTAGGCCGGCTAGAAGTGGAGGGAGGTTATGGGCTTGAGTTCTAGGACACCACTGAGAAGAAGGTGGCTTAAGGGGGGGCACAGCACTGGCAGCTGCTCCCTGTCTGCTCCGGGCACAGTGACTGCCATTTGATCTCTCCTCCGCCGAGGCGAATGGCGCTATGCAAAATGGCCCCACTCCACTCGCTAACCTACTTAGCGGAGGAATTTCCATTTCTGATGCAAATCGTCAGTGAATCTGGCTGGACTGAGATACAACATTCACAACAACAAAGAGGAAAATAACCAAATGTGTTCCTTTCAACTGCGTCCGTTCACCAAAGTGTGTGTTCATTAGTAACATGATCTTTGTAATTGCAGCTTTGAAGGAGAATTTAAAGAGCATGATTCACACTGATATAAACTGTCGGAATTAATGCTCTCCAGTGTTCGACAGTCGCCTGTTCAAATGAACTAGAATACTGAACCATTAGAGTAGAATCTGCTACATCTCTGCTGCCTAAAAGGTCAGCAGCAAACTTATACATTTTAATGAGCTCTTGGAATTCGAGGCTTATTTGCCATAAATTTGAATAAGTGCTGTGCAAGAGGAAGCATTGGCTTTTTAGCGCTAAAAATGTTTAAATTGTGACTGTCTGATATGATCTGATTGTTGTATGAGATATTTTTATTTTTGAGTAATGCCATATGCAGCACAATGGTGTTGATATAAAAATATCTCCTGTTTAATATTAGACTGCACAGTATACACAAAATATTTCCATTAAACTGTGAACAACAGCTTTAGTCTGTGATCATTAAGCGTATGCAGACCTCAGGGTGAAAACATTATATGTAATTTAATAAAAAAGAAGCCCTTGAGCTTGAGAGGTAATGAAAGATTTTTCTCTTCCTCTTCAGCTGAACAATAAATCCAGAATCTGTGTCATGTTGCTGGCTTCATTCTGAAGAGGAAATTAAGTGTCCTTAAGTATATAATAAATTGTATATATGAACAAAATGCACAATCATTTCTGTAGGTCCCATTTAAAAAATTGTTTAAAAAGTTAATTTACTGTTTTTGGAAATTGTTTATACCAGTGACAGTCAGAAGTTTTTTTTTTTTTTAATGTTTAATGAAATATTTAATTTTTAATGAATGAAGTCCCTTGTGTTCACCAAGGCTGCGTTTATTTCAACAAAAGTGCAGTAAAAGCACAACTATTGTTCAGTATTTTAAGTAACTGTTTTTTGAATGTAATATATTTTAAAATGAAATGTATTCCTGTGATAGCAAAGCTGAATTTTATGATCCATGTAATGTGTTTAAACTTCCCATATACTAATGTGATGCTTGTATCACCATTCAAAAATTGGGGTAATATTTGGTGTAAATAAACAAACAAACAAACAAACAAACAAACAAATAAATAAATAAATAAATAAATGATTGCTTGATTGCTTAATTGATTGATTTATATGTTTTAAATAAATACTGTTTTTTGAACTTTATGTTCATCAAAGAATCCTGAAGAAAAAAAACACAACAACAAAAAACAAAAACAATTCACTGTTACACACACACACACACACACACACACACACACACACACACACACACACAACTTTAATAAAAATTGAGCACCGATTGCTGATTATGATTTCTGAAGGATCATGTGACACTGAAGACTGGAGTAATGACTTCTGAAAATTCAGCTTTCCCATCACAGGAATAAATTACATTTAAAAAAATGTTCAGATAGAAAACTCTTATTTTGAAGTGCAATAATACTGTACAATATTACTTTTTTATTTGTACTGTTTTTATTTTTTGATGAAATAAATGCAGCATTAAAAAAAGCTATTTCAAAAAACAAAAAAAAACAAAACTTTATTTCAGACTTTTTACTGTAAGTGTATGTTATGTTTTATGACCACTACTATGGGTTATTCATATTCCGTTCAAATTGTGTTGTAATTTAAAAGTAATTTTTAAATAACTTCGAATGCATTTTTAATTACATTTTTTAATTAAGTAATTCTTAATTTCATTCAAATTCATTTGTAACTTAAAAGTCTTCCACAATTCAGAAAGCTTGTCTGGGTGTCCATAAATATTTAGTTCATATACCGTACCCACAGGATTAACCCACGCTGTACTTAACAGTTTCCAAGTTATTCACAGTTGCTTGTGTCCTTGTTTGCAATATGTATATGGGTCTGTTTATATCTGTGCAAGGAGAGGTCAGTCTAACAAAGAAACTGCAACATAACAAAAGAAACCAGGAGACTTGGCATACAGACTGCACTTTTTTTTTTGGGGGGGGTGAACTTACTGTTTCCTCTTTCATCTCTGCTAGAAGAGCATCAAAAAGATTCTCAGTAAATCAAAGCTTTTTATCATCGCCTTAATCCTTGTTCAACTCCGATAGAGATTTTCAACTACTTAAAATTGCACTGTAGTTGCTGATGATTGCCGAATGGGGCATTTATACGGACAGCCATAATAGCCTGCTTCTTAGAGCTGCCATAACCATCGTTGAGTATCTAGACAGGAACAATAACTACATCAGAGTATGTGAGGTTCATCATTTTTGAGAAAGCAGTCAGTTCGTAAGTGATTACCTTATTTCATCCATTGTTATAAACGCTCTGCTTTACGACTTCGGCGGATGATTAAAAAAATGACTTGAAAATTACAGGAGCTCGATGCTGAGTGCAGTTCTAGAGGCAATCACAGCATGCATGTGTATGTGTGTGTGCATGTGCACCTTTTTTGAGACTGTGTGCTGTGGTTTTCTGGTTCTGATGGCTGAACGGATGTTTGACCTAGTGCTGTGGGCCCGGGGCAGTAGAGTGGCAGTGAGAGCGCTGAAGTCTGATCCCTGGCGTCTCTGGCTTCCTGTGCTCAGATCGATCCACCGGTGAGCAAAAGACGGGCCATTCAGCAGTGCACTGGAGAATGATAGGCCTGCAGCCTCCACGGTTCCCTCACAGCAGGAAATATACTCGAGGAAATAGGTCTTTTGAGCCCAAACGGTAAACCACACCACTGGTCATTTGACAGCATAGGTCACTGGGAAAAAAAAAAGTAATGTAGTCAATAATGTATGGGTGTATGCAACCCATTCTCACTCCCAAGGAAGGCAAAAATACTGCCACGTGTGCAACATCACTGCACTTCACCATGCAGACACCAATCTTATCATAAAAAACTTTTGCCATTAAAATGCTGACATAAATGGCATTTACATTTTTTATTAATGTGAAGCTAACCTATGACAACGACCTGTTTTGTGTGTGTGTGTGTGTGTGTGTGTGTGTGTGTGTGTACATGCTTGTAATATGTTTATATGTGTTTCCAAAAATGGGCTATAATTTTATATATTATAATATATTATTTAATACAATATGATTTCTGTAGAAGTTCTGACCGCTTCATGTTCAGTGGCATGTTTTTCCACCATATCCCCCCCCCTCTTGTGATGCTTAGTGGGCCAAATCAAAGGTCATCATGTGCCAACTTTGATGAACTGGTACTTGTTTGGGCATCTCTCTGAAAGTACCAGAGGTACTTATAAGGATGTACTACGAATTTCATCTCATAAAAAGTTGAGAACCACTAAGTTACACATTTAAAGGGATTGTTTACCTAAAAAAAATAAAAATTCTGTCACAATTTCTTCAGCCTCATTTCTGAATGTTGATGCTGCTCTTTTCCGTACAATAAAAGCATACAGTGACAAGTTTCTTCTTAAGCATTATTCTAGCTCTCTGTTGGAAATAGATGGGATTTATGCCAAGAAGACTTGGAATATAGTGTGCAAGTCATATAATCTGCTTTTATGATGCTTGGTGTTTATAGAGCTTGACAGTGTCCATTCAGATACACTTTGGAGCAGCTTGAATATTCTGCCAAACATCTCCCTTTTGTGTTCCAAGGAAGAAATGAGTAAATAATGACAGAATGGCAGAATTTTCACTTGTCAGTTATACTGATTGCTATGCCTTTTAGGTTACTACATTTTCCATAGGACTGAAAGGATTCAGCACAAAGAACAGTCACCCCTTTGTAAAGCATTGTTTTTTCCTCACTCTTTTTTCCTGTCAGAGAGTCGAAGAAAGCTGCCACCAGTCATTCACCTGGAGTGTGCTGATGTGAGACCAGTATAAGCACTCTTACGTGAACTGTCAAGAGAGAGTGACAGCTGTTAAGATGAGAGGTCTTTTTCTTTCTTTTTTTGCTGACTGATGACGCTAGATGACCCAGTGAGAGAGAGGAAAGGAAAAATAGCTTTGACAAAAAGCCATGCCTTTAATAAACCCGTTTTGAAGTTTGTTGTGATGATAAATTAAGATACCAATCCTCTTTGGATTCCTTGAGCGATTCCTTAGATCAAACACAGATGCTTCAGCCAAAACCCTGAGCTTAAGAAACTTAATGGAAACATACAAATATATAAATATATATAAAAGCAGAGCTCAGAATGCTGTTTCTGAAGTAATGCAACCCTGGTATGAGTAACTTCAAAAAGTTTGCCCTTGGCTGAACAATCTCAAAGAAAAAAAGAAAAAAAAAAGAAAAATGTTTACTGATAGTGGTCAGTTTGAATATGCTGAACAAAGATTTACGTCAATAATTTAGTTGTGTCTGGAGGATATTTGAGTGCTTTTTTGTTTTAAATGATGACTGGCTGTTTGTCAGACAACAAGTATTCATGTCCTTTTTTTTGTAATTATCTTTATTCATAACCACACAGAAAAACAGAGCATAGTTAGTCTGTATTGTTTATCACAGACTCTTCCATGGTGTAATTAACTCAAGAGATAGCACAACAAAAAAATATTCAAACTAAAGTAATATTTTAAGCACAGAGATTTCACCATGATGAAATGTGCAATTTAAATATTAAATTAAGATTTAAATTATACAAATAATACTGATTTTACTATGTTATATAAAATAATAACCCGATGTTACTCGGAATGAAGGTATATGCAGTACCACTTCTCTCCTATTGTTTGGCATTGTGTTGTCAGTTTTTGTATTTCATGTATCACGTCTTATACATCTAGAATTAACATGGGTTTTTGCGATTAAATCGCATTTGGATAGCACTTATTTACTCATTAAAACCTAAAAGATTGTAAATTGATGACTAAAATCCAAATTTGGTGGTGGTCAGTATGACACAACTTGCATTTGATTCAGTACATAAAAAGTAAAATAAAATAAAAATAAATAAATAAAATGAATACAAAATTAAATTCTTTAGTCATTGAAAAGTCAAAAATATAAAACAATGCATGTATAACAGCTTGTTAAATTGATATCACAAGAACGTATTGTGATTACATCTTGTTATTTTTATTCTGCTCTTACAATGTGAAAAAACAACAACAACAGAGACTTCTGTTTAACAGTCTGGTCACCACTTTAATTCCATTTGTCAAACATTTTAATGTTTTTAAAATGTTAAAACATTCAGTTTCTGAATAATTCAGTCTCTGATGTAATGTGTAAGTTTTACATTTTGCACAGCTTAGTGTGATTAGATCTCTATCCGATCACATTTGAGGCAACTTAAAATGCAAAGTGTAAATTCAGTCCAGAGAATGAATGTCCAGAATGCTAACCGGATATAAAACACATGCTAATACAAGACACACTGGGAATCTCAGACAGTCATTACAATCTATAACAGCCATGAGATGCAGATTTGAGTTTGCTTGTACTCTACAAAAAGTGATGACATCATGACAGCCAGGACAGTGACAGTGACACAACTAAAGCAGAAACTGCAGAGGCACCGTTTAAGGTACTTTTATAGTGAAAGGGAATAAATGTCTCTTCCTTTTCTCTCTGAACACTTCACAGCAGCCTCTGCATCTGTTATGACAGCCGTTCCTTCTTTGTTCTCACATTTTGTGAAAAAAAGAAGTGGTTTTGCTCTCAGCGAGGCAGGCTAATTTCTCCGCCACTCACTTTTACCTAAGGGTGCACAATTTCTCTGCAGGAAAACTGGCGGGAAAGCGTCATTTTCCTGTCTGTGAAAAGCTCACTTTCATAGCTCCATTAAAATTGGAGGCATTCTGTCATAAGAAGCCTGGTATTACACTGGTTTAAAATTAGAGGCCTTAATGAATCGCTCATGAAAAGAAAATGAAGGTGATTCACTAGGTTCACACGTGATCTGCCATCTGTGAGAGTAAGATACGTATGTGGCATTACGATGTAGGATGGTGTGACATCTGTAATGTGACAAATACATTAACACTGTTATTTCTCATGATCCACCTACCAGTTCAAAGTGATGCAATGTTTGCTGAATGTAATGTGAGTAAGTAGTCTTACTTGAAACTGTCTCTCACAGTATTGCAAACTGTTGCTGTTGGATTTTTGTGGAATCTGGAGTTGATGCAGGTACTTTTTTGCGGCCAGTGTAGGTATGTTGTTTTTTTATTTTGGTGAACAACATGGGAAGTTGATGATAATTAGGGCATTTGAATATCAACTTAAAGCTTAATTAATGTTTAATTTAATGTTTATTTTAAAAATTGAGATGGTGTAAGTGAGGCAATGAGTGAGAGTGTGTGAGAGAGAGAGCTGGCTGTGATTTCAACAGCTTTGTGTAGATAACAAACAAGAAGCGGGGTCCCCTTAGGGGAAATACACAAAGCAATTACGGCGAGGGAAAGTTGCCTGGAGAACCTTATTAAAATTTAATAAGCCCAAGGTTCTTTTCTGGCCGTTGTTCTGTGATGGCAGAACATTTTGTTTCCCAATTCTCAAATTAAATCACAGGGTGAGGTGAGAAAAAAGATGAAAATCAAAACAAAATAGAGTGAGTTTAGATTGCTTTTCCTCATATCTGTGCCATATTTAAAGCATGCCGCTGGAGAGGAGGGATTTTGACATTCTGTGAAGTGTGTCTTTTCTGTTTGCCAGTCTCTACTTTTTCATTGCTGCTTTGAGGCGTTTGCGTTTTGGCAGGGATGCATGATATTTCAGTTCTGGCGGATACTGATAAGCTTGTAATTGTTTGAATGCTTAGTGGTGGATAACTGATACATGATAGTATTAACTTATTTTGTTGTTTTCTATTGTGTGTGTGTGTGTGTGTGTGTGTCTGTGTATATATATATATATATATATACAGTGGGTACGGAAAGTATTCAGACCCCCTCAATTAATGGATGGAACATTGAAGGGCACTTCCCATTAAATATATCGCAATAAGCATTGTGCTTTGGTACTTTTAATATGAAACAAAGTCTCAGATTTTTAATTCTGTTCATTGTATTGCAGAATTCAAACAATAAATGCAGTTTTGGCGCTGTTTAATCTGGAGTGACAGATCGCTGTTGCGCAGTTCAACAGACGCGGCAGCGCTTAGAGCACGTGAACTAATCATCTCCACATTAATACCAGCTTCAGCACAAAATAAACATGACTAAACATCCGAAGGCAAGTTAAAATAAAGAGTACAGCTTTACAATCCGTATCCTGTCTCATGTAATCACTCAATCAGTGTTTCAGCCGCGCAAAGACGTCAATATAACGTCTTGTAAACAATGTGTCATGTAACGTCACATTTACCTCAGAAAAAAACATATTTGGTGACCATAAACTCATTAGTCAGATAGAAAAATAAACTGTAGAGAGGGGCATTTTGCTAAATATATGCAATATATGCACTATTCATTATAAATTGTACTGTTCTTCAATGTTTAATTTATGTTTGAATAAATCCATCTAATCCATCTAGCAGCCACCATTATGTTTATATTAAAAAAAAAATTGAAGTAGAAATATTATTATGTAATTGTAACTTTTTATTATTTAAAAAACTTAATTAAGTGAAATTTTAACAAATCAGTTAATTTTAACCTTCAATATTATAGTAATATAGTACCAACTGACTCTCATGTATATTTTACAGCATTTTTTTTCCTTGAGAAAATTTGGCATGTACTGTACCTGATGTATAGCCAAAATAATCGAATTTGAATCGAATTGGTAATAGAATCTAATCGCAAGCTTGTAAATGTGAATCGAATCGAATCATGAAATTTGTGTCAAAACCCAGCCTTAATTATTTGAATTTCATGATAAAATGGACAGAATTTGACACTGTTTCTTAAAAGTAACAAACACAAAGCTTATTCGATTATTGGGAGCTTTATGTGTGTGTATATACATGTATACATGCAAAGCTTTAAATGACAGCATATAACACTAGCTGTAAGTGCAGTAACCTCTGCTTCCTCTAGGCTATCTCAGGACATGTCTCGACAGCACAAGTAGGATTTGGGATGTTGGCAGATTTTGTTTAGCGTGTAAAGCATCTGTTCTGTTCACCTCAGATTCACTCCCAAACCCCCAACACAGCGCTGCTGTCTAATCGGAGCACAGCACTCTCCCCCTCACAACACACTGCCATATGCAGAGCCTGCCATTTTAAGAGCTACACACAAACATGCATAAACACAGACGTCCTGTATTAGGACTGAATGGGGTAACACCTGTGTGTGTGTTTGCAATATTAAATGCTCAGTTTGGAACATGAGCCAACAGTCGCTGTAGTAACCGTGATGCTTATGTGTCTGGCAGGTGTGTGAGCTTTAATGGAGTTTTCTTATGAGCGGGATGTGTGTCTTCTTTTTATCTGCAGGCTGTTTGACCAGAGATCAAGAGACATGGAGAATCTGAGCCACATCTCTCCTTATCTACACTTCTGAGCTGGGTTTGAGGCAGGTGAGCCAAAATGAACACTAAAACGGTCTGGCCAATTTGCACATATTAAAACAATAATAAATCTAAATCACTCAATAACACAACTGAAGGACTAAGAATTAAGTGCAGTATTGACCCAGAAATGGTAAGCTATCAATATCTCGATATTAATCGATTCTCATTTTTACGGAACGATTAGTCTAGCCTGTTTGCAGTTAATGGACAGTGCTTTGGTACTTTTAATATGAAACAAAGTCTCAGATTTCAAATTCTGTCCATTGTATTGCAGTATTCAAACAACAAATGCCGTTTTGGCGCTGTTTAATGTGAAGTGACAGATCGTTGTAGCACCTCAGATCAACAGATGCAGCAGCGCGAGTGAACTGATCATCTCCTCCACATTAATACCAGTTTCAGCACAAAATAAACATGACTAAACCAGACACGGCAGCGCGAGGCGCACGTGAACTGATCATCTCCTCCACCTTAATACCAGCTTCAGCACAAAATAAACATGACTAAACATGCGAAGGTAAGTTAAAAGAAAGAGTGCCGTATCCTGTCTCATGTAATCGCTCAATCAGTGTTTCAGCTGCGCAAAGACGTCAACATAACGGCTTGTAACGTCATATAACGTCACATTTACCTCAGAAAAACATATTCGGTGACCATAAACTCATTATTCAGATAGAAAAATAAACTGAAGGGGCATTTTGCTAAATATATGCACCATATAACATATTCATTATAAATTGTACTGTTCTTCAATGTTTAATTTATGTTTGAATAAATCCATCTAGATTTTATGACAGCCACCATTATGTTTATATTAAAAAAAAATTTGAAGTAGAAATATTATTATGTAATTGTAACTTTTTATTATTTAAAAAACTTAATTAAGTGAAATTTTAACAAATCAGTTAATTTTAACCTTCAATATTATAGTAATATAGTACCAACTGACTCTTATGTATATTTTATAGCATTAGTTGAGAGATTTTTTTTCCTTGAGAACATTTGGCATGTACTGTACCTGATATATATAAAAAAATAATTGATATTGAATTGAATCGAATCGAATCGAATTGGTAATCGAATCAAATCTCAAGCTTGTGAATGAGAATCGAATTGAATCGTGAAATTTGTGTCAAAACCCAGCCCTAATATATACACACACCAGTTCTTTCTGGTGCTTGAATCTGATTGGCTGATAAGAGTGTGATATTCTAGTGATAACAGAACCAAATCACAGCCACTGCTACTCGTGTGATATTGCTCCAATCTATCGATCTATCGCTCTATCTATCATTCTATGTATCTATCGTTCTATCTATCATTTTATCATTCTCTCTATCATTCTATAGTTTTGTCTATCGTTCTGTAGTTCTATCTAGCGATCTGTCTATCACTCTTATCTATCGATTGATTGTTCATCCTGTTTATTGATCATTCTGTCTATCAGTAATTCGTTCTATTGTCAATCAAACATTCTGTCCAGTGACTGTTTTATGTAGCGATTGTTCTATTAGGATTCGTAAAACATTGTACAGTCCCGATATCTTATTTTTGGATAAGGGATGTTCATGTACAAATGGCTTAATCAAGACAATCTAGAAAAACTATATTCGAAAAGTAGTGGCACATTGTGAATTGTCCTTCAAGATGGTGTTGCCCTTACATTTGTGTGTGTGTGTGTGTGTGTGTGTGTGTGCGCGTTTGTGTTTGTGTGAGTGTTTGCATGTGTGGGTGTATGTCGGTTGAAACCTGTTGCTCTGGCCTGCTGACTCTCAGAGATAACAAGCAACCGCAACAGAAAAAACATAAGCGCATACTCCCATTATTCCACCATCATTACCATACAGTGCGCACACACATCGACACACATACAAACTCTTCTGCTACTAATTTGCAGTAATACACTGTAAGCACATGGCGAGTCTTGCCATGAAGCTAGTGCAGAATGTAGCCGAACTCAGAGGCTACTGCGAGAGAATTTGTGACCTGTAACATTAGAACCGAGAGCTTCAAACACAACAGTTATTCCGACAGTTAATCCACTGATGTGATTTGTTGGATTCGCCTAGAAAAAATTTTTGAACTGCTGCCCTGGGGCACCCTTAGGGTATTGAGCTGAAATTGCTTCTTATACTTGATGGCATCCAGAATACTGGCCTCTGCTTTTGCACTTAGTTTCTGGTCCCTGTAATGGTTTAAAATATCTGATTTAAGTTTATAGCGTCACTATAATTATAGTGTCTTTTTCTTTTTCTTCTTGCAACATTACCTGTAATAATAGCAAAATAAAACTCATTTTCCATTGATCGGGTAGACCCCTTGTGCTGAGATGCAGTGCATTAACATTAACCGCATGAGTTTGATCTCTATTGATGCAGAATGTACATTGTGGAGAGAGGAAATGACTTTGCTCATATGCAGTACATTCATTTTTATTCATGGAAAATGTAATACCTGATAGGAATGTTACAGCTTCTGCAGTCTTCGTCCACTGTGACATTTAAATTCTGGTATTTGTGACAGTATTTTTTTTGCAGTGATCTATTTATCTGTTAAGGACACATTTAACAAGCGATTGTGTTGGTAATTAGGCAATTAGTTTCCCGTCACCTGATATAAATTAGTTTAAAGTTATGTAGTCTCTGTGCTTTTGTCAGAATACCTTCTGACATAACACCAGTAATTTCATTTTGCTCATTGAATATGTACCAAATGGGCTGTTTTCTGAATGTAATATACAAGGAAACTTTGGTAGGTTTTGATTGCAACTTTCTTGAAACACAGTTTGAGTCATATCGAGCCTGTTGTAGTTTTCATTTTTTATTTTATTTAAGATTAATTTACATGATGGAAATTTGGCCTTTCTATGTTATTTATTTATTTATTTATTGTATTTGCATGGAAAATGCTTTTTTATTTATTTTCTTTCTTTCTTTATTTTTTGTAGACCTCTTATTAAAATCTAAAAGAAGAGCATCCAATTGATAAAACAAAACAATTAAACTCACTGCCTACTCACCACTGCTGAGAGTATCATGTTTGAGAGCAGCTTTCTCAAAAACACTACATTATGATTATGATCTCAGATAAATGCAGATAGCAATCTCAGATGAATGCAGATTAATTGGCCGGCTTCTCTTGGCTATTGTTGTCCATTCACATCAGCTGCATGCATGCTGCAACAAATGTGTATGTTATTGTGTGGGTGGCTAAGGTTAGGCTCTCATGTATTCCTGCTTTTAACATAATAAGAGAAGTACCCTGTAACTATATGTCTATCTTCTGAAGAAACTTTTATTTAGATCAGCCTTACATGCACTTTTGGCTAAAGCAATGACAGGTTGCACAGAAATATGCAATGCATCAGCTTGTAATGAAATGTTTTATTTTATCTTGCTGAACAACACATTAGGTATCACATTGTAATAATATTTGAAGAGTGTGAGCTAACTGCAACAAAATTATTTTACATCAATGTGCAGATGAGATGGTTGTAAATTTCACCTAAGCAGATGTTTTTGTTATAAGACTTCAATATAATTTTAGAATAACACGCTGTATGCTGACTTAATGCATGACTTGATGTAATATTAGCATCACTAGTCATAATTGTTGGGCTAATTAAAATTATTTATTTTACGTAGTGATTCATTGGAATGAAATAATGAAAAGACCAATTAAAGATGACCATTTATCAAAGCGTTTTATTATTACTGCTTTTGTAAAGCTGTCTATGCAGTACAACATACTGTACAGTAACACTAAAAACCGAAATAACAAGGAACAGCTTGTTACTTAAAAAGCTGTTTGTTTTGACTACTCAAGAATCAGTTAAGCTAGCATCACTACTTTTACTACTGCAAGTCATTTTATACATATATTTTGCCTCTAAAAAGTACCAATAACTTTTTTCCCGTGTTAGGAGGTAGCATGAGTTTGTGTGCAAATATATTTATTCTAGGTTATGAGCTACAGTGTGCATTAAATTAGAAAATGAAAGACTCACCAAGGTACTTTACTTTCGTATGAAACGTTGCATGTGAAAATAAGAGATGACTACAGGTCTGTCTGACTTTACACACTGGAAAGACTCTTAGCCTTGGTGGTTACTTCCACCACATGCTTTGACCCAAATGTGAGTATTCATTCACACAGCTTCTTGAAATATGTGCAGACATCATATTTTAATGCGTTCAAAGACATCTTTCAATGCCTGAATTGTCACAATTCAGATCTAACTACCTGTCTGAGGTGATGCAGTGATGGCTGTATCAACAGAGTAAAAGCTTTTGAGTAGGTGTTTGAATTAGTGATGTCTGATGTCTCAACCCCATTTACAAAGATCATCCAAACCCTCATGTTTAATAGCAGAGAGAGCAAACTCCCCACAAATGGATTTTAAAACTTCTGACTTACTCATTTATGATTTGTACAGGATTCATACTCACTGCAAGATATCTATCTATCTATCTATCTATCTATCTATCTATCTATCTATCTATCTAATCTACCTACTTACCTACCTTCCTATCTTCCTATCGTTCCTAGCAGTTCTGTCTATCGTTCTGTATTTCTATCTATCATTCTGTCTATCACTCTGTCTATCCATTGACTGATTGTTCATCCTGTTTATCGATCATTAAAAAAAAACAACTAATTAGTGGTACCTGTTAATGACTGAAACACTGTTCCAGGGGTCACACAACTGTGCTGGCTGGATACCCTCGAAAAGGCTCAAGGAACAGCGGGGAACAAAGTGCTTGACTTAGGCCAAGGTTGCTCAGCAATCAAGCAGAGCTGAATCCGGTTGGCTCTAGCTCAGTGATTACCCACCAGCCTAGAGAGATCAATTTCTCTGAACTTCCCCTCAACCGAGCAGCTGTGAATGTCAATGGGTTCCTGTGAAAAGCCCCAGTGTAAATCTGAAGGAATTCCAATGGGTTTGTCTTTCTGGTTCAGGCAGAGGTGCAATATTTAATCGTCCTTTTCAAGACACCGTGATTTAACCGACTAGGCCGTTGTGAGACAAAATCAGGCCAGGGTGATGAGGACGGTCAGTTCTGCAGGATCAGACCGCTCTTGTTAAGAGAGCCCTTGAGACCATCTCCAACCAAAGAGGTGAGCAGGTGGAGGTGAGCGGAGAATGTGTGGGATTACTGAGCTGGTTTGGAGACTTACCTTCAATTACATTTGACATTTTTGTAGCCCACTGACCTGTCCATAACTCTCAAAGGGCGAATACGTACAAGCTGGTGTTTCGATACATCAGACGAAGATGTGGTTGGTTGGTCAAGGGCGGTAATCTCAGTAGACAGTGTAAGAACAGCTTTTACCCAAGGATTGATGTCTTTATAAAGCTGTGCAGACCATGCAATTGTTGAGTAGATGTTTCTCATTGCTGCTTGCCTGCTTCAGATCTTAGCTTTAAAAGACTTTGCTAGTATCTTTATAGTATTAATATGTCAAAACTCAGTGCACTGCATGGAAAATGGGCTTTTGGCCCACCCATGGAGCAGGAAGCTATGTTTGTGACTTCTAAAGCGAATGTTAGATCAGCCCTTTAATGGTCTTGATCTGAGAATCCCAACATGAAAGGCCTAGGTTAGACAGAGGCTTCAGTTCTTCAATGGCTGACTGAAGGAGCCCACAGCTGGAGAAGAGCAGAGATGAAGCGTGATTGGCTAGTGCCACGAGATCAGATGCTGAATCAAACTGGTCACTTCACCTCTGATCAGGAGTACAGGCCACTGAAATGTCATCCTAGTCGTTGCCTCCCACTGAGCTAAATCTTGTGTGGCTGTTTACTTGACTGCTGATAAACATCCTCATATTCTAACAAGCTGGTTAATTGTGATTAAACCATCAGCCATCAAAAGGAGAGTGGAAATTGAAACACTTAGAATCGATGATATCCACTGCAGGGTTTTAAGCCTGCTGATAACTCAGTGGTAGTGTAATCCAAAGTTAAAGGCAGGGATCAGTGCAGACGCAGCTAGGTTCAAACACCATGTTGTCATTCCAGAATTGGTTGACATTTATTTAGCATGCAAACAGCTATTTTCTAAATCTTGAACTCACACGAAAATGACTGAAAAATGCTGTTGAAATATTTTGAAAATGTCACGTTCAGCAACGTTTTGTTCCTAGAACCACATATTTGTTTGTCCTAGAACAATGTTCCCATCAACCAAACAGATTTTGGTTGGTATTCTTTAGCTTCTCTTTTCTATCTGATTTTTGTGGAAGGCAATGTTAGGGGTTAATGTTAGGGTAAGGTCTATTTAGTTTGAAATGAATGTTGTTCCAGTACCATAAAAAGATTTGTCTGGCAAAATCATGGTCACTGTACTGTACCTGTTCACTGAGAATAATTACATTGTATGATATTAAATTTATGCTACAGCCACATGTAGTTTAAATTAATCTTTTTGTCTTCATAGACTTTCATTAAGGCTGGAATACACTGGACAACATCTGAACAGATTTTAGTACGCTAGGCATCATACTCTTGCCAACTTTGTAAATAGATACAGAGGAAAAACTGGGTATGACGATCACACACTTTCAGACTTTCAAGTCGTTCTGAACACAACAAACTTATGCACAAACACGCCTAGATGTGACATATGAAGACAATGTGTTCTAAAATCAGCTCAAACATTTTTGATATCCTTCGAACGGATGGAATCATAGTCTGAAGTTAAAAAAAAAAAAAACCTTTGTGATTTTCTATGAAATCTGTCAACACATCTGCAGTCAGGCTCTGGTTTAAGGCAACTGTCAAGTTATCCAGACAATAAATCGGGCCAGAAATATGAGCAAAAATTGTAGTGTATTCCAGCCTTTAGTCACCCTGAAGGATTGGAATTGTTTATATCAGACACTTTTCATGAGACAGATTAAGTTACACTTTCAGTTTTAGACAGTTTAATTTACTTTAGACAATGTGTGTAGGTTTGGAAGCATTTCCCCATATATTTCCTTTGAATTTCTAAATAAAGACTTCTAAATCTGAAACAGCATGACCAGCTATGAAATGTATTGATGAAACATGTAACTTAATGAACAAACTTGATTTGAAGAGAAATCTGATCTACAAAAAAAGTGAAAATGAGAAAAAAAATTAAGGACTCTTTGTAAAGCCATAAAAAAACTCTTTTAGGTTCCCCAAAGAACCTTTCTGTAAACAGTTCTTAAAGGGATCCTATTATGCTTTTTTACTTTTTCAACTTTAGTTAGTCTGTAATGTTGCTGTTTGAGCATAAAAAATATCTGCGAAGTTACAAATCTTAAAGTCTAATTCAAAAGGAGATATTTTATTTAACAGAAATCACTTTTCAAAAACTACAACGAACGACTCGTTTGGACTACAACGCATATTATCTGGGATTTGTGATATCACAAATACAGACGAATGGGACGAGACCTGGTTGAGCTGCACTAGAGAAGGCAACAAGTTTTATTATCACTATGTCGGAGACACGCTAGCTTTCCCTAGGCAGACAAACTTAAGAGTGGTTACAATCATCTGGGTTTAAATCGCGCTCAAATTGATTTGATTTTGACGCAATATTTACACTGAAGCTTGCAGCAAGCGGCTATGGTAAGAGGCATGACATTTCCCGACCAGGCACCGAGTGGTGCCAATCACAACACACACTGGCCCAGCTAACCAATCACAGCACATTTCGTATTTCAGAAGGCGGGCCTTCATTTGATACAGGAACTATTCGAGCCGTTCATGCCAGACTGGGGAGAGAGGTGTTGTAATAATGTAAAATATGTGAAAAATAATGTGTTTTTCGAACAACCTAGTATGAGAGCCTGTTCTAGTACACCCCCAAAACAAAATCAAGACTTCGTAAAAGAGCATAATAGGACCCCTTTAAAAAAAATTATTTGCGTAATTAACATTTTAATAATCTAAAGAAACTTTTTTCCCACTATAAATAATTGTGCAATGGAAAGATTCCATGGATGTTAAAGGTTCTTCATGGGATCATAGATGCCAAAAAGAGAATGTTTATTTGTAAGAGTGTAAGAAGAAATCATATTAAATTGTGGCTTCTACAAGCATAAACCATTGCTTAAAAACCTCAAAGCTCATGGTAGGTCTTTCTGAAAAGGTTTATAAGTTATTGTTAAAAATCAATTACGCTGTGGAGAAAATTAATGAGATTTTTATACCGGAACTCTACTGTTGCGCTCTGTTGAGGTTTCTCGCTATCAGTTATTGACACAGCTTTAATAAGTAAATGAAATGTTGCTAGCAATTATCAGATCTGGGCTTCATTGTTATGTAATGTGCATATCAGTGATAAAATGCTCGTCTGTGTATAAGCAGGTTCCCATGCGTGTATTTGAATTCCGCAGAGGCTCACCGCAGAACTTCCTCAAGCTAATCCTCGTAACACGATGCAATTTGAGCTCAAAAACACTACTTTTAAGACGAGAGGGGTCTGCTATTGACAGCCAACATCAAAGCGGTCCATAGCTATACGCTCTCCAAAACACTCCTGTCCTCTACAGCAACAAACACACAATACCATCAAACACTCACTGCACTGCCTTTGAAACGTTTGCTTTGCTACTGGCACACTATAAAGAGCTTCCCCTTCTCATTGAAAGCAATCTAAAATGGTGTAATGGAAAGGGAAATGAGCAGATACGTGGCGCTTGAGAGATTTAATGATTTACAAAATTTTCCTTTGACTTTGCTGTTTGTTAAGCACAAATGGTTGTTTTCCTGACCGTCCTCAATTATGCCGGCAAGCAGGAGTGCTTGACAATGCGTTTGTGTGCAAATATGTGTGTGTTGGTGGAGGCATTTGTGTTCAAAATGGCCCTGAAAGCTTTTGTGTTGAGGAAGAAAAAAGAACTAATGGCCGAGTGGAAAAGGTTAAGTGCTCGAAGAGAAAACTTCAGTGGATTTGATTTGTATTGATTTTGGTAGACACTCCACTAACCAGTTACCCTGCTTGCACCTAACAAACAGAGCCGAGGTGAAAGCAAAACAGTTGGAGATGGAGAGGTGATGGCTCATGTCATATCTGTTCTGTTTTTTGCTTGGTGCAAAATATTGCATTCTCCTTGGAAGTTCTTATTTGCATATTTGGAAATCGTAATTGCTACATGATGTGTGCTCTAATGTTTTCTGGAAAGTTTTGTAGTTCTTTCTAATGTTTTCGCTTCCCGACAAAGGCTCTTTAGCTCTAATGCATGGTAATGAAGAGCAAAGGATGCACATTAGGTGTGTAATTGCTGTATTTGATCATTCTTGGGCTGCCACAGTGAATGATGGGAAGTGTAGATTGTTGAACAAGTTGCTGTTTTGTACTCCAACATGTGTTTACATGTACATGTTTAGGAGTGTGTGCATCTTTTGACATCTTTTATATCAGTGGAAAATATCAACATAGGCTCATTGGAAATAGGTGCCTCTACCTACATTTCTGCGAAACTTAAAAAACATACCTATACACATGAATCCCTGCAGTTTCCAGTTGAAATGAACACAAGAGGCAGTAAAACTCTGACAACTTTTATTCCTTTTCACACAAAATATGATTTGCAGGTCTACAATTTCAATTAATAAAGCCTAATTTACGCATAATTACTTGATAAATATTATGTTATGAATTCAAAACATTTTTAACATGCTGCAAGATTTGAAAACTGATACTTTTGAATGTTGTCGTCACTAATTCAGTAGGTTTGCTCGGTAGCTCATGTGATACGGCATTACACTCAAATCCGCATAAGGAAGTTAAAACAGCACGGCTGCATCAACAAATGCATTTTTATATCACTTTTGCATTTGTTAACACTATCGGGTAGGTTTAGGGTTGGTTTTGGTGTAGGGGATATTTTCAACACGATAGAGCATTAAATTTAGCGACACTCATCAGATATTTGAATTACGAACTACCGCAATACGTACCTGAAGCAATGTAATACAAACACAGCAATGCGTGCCTATATCAACGTAACAAAAACGGGCCAGCGTCACATATTGAACCCGCGTTTTAGTGCCACTCACTGGACGTTTCACTTTGAAACTGCCGCGAAACGTGCAGCAAGGTACGTAATAACGGTGTTGCAGAAATATATTTCGAATGAGCCTGGGTTGGAAAATATAGTTCCTTTATGCAGTTTTTCTCCTTCCAGATCTCTAGCATATTTCTAGTTTAAAATTGTTATACATCCAGTTTTTTATGTGCTTATATTAATAGAGTGACTATATTATGTTGAACTTTTGAATATGTTGAATTTATTATTTTTTATTTTTTTATTTTATATATTACCAAGCAAGATCATATAAATTAACAACTTTTATTTAACTTTAGAGATTAAAATGGCAGAAATTAAAATTATGAATAGCCAAAGGACCCAAGAAATTCATTTCCTCATGTTCACACAGCATATGTATTTTATTTTATTTTATTTTATTTTATTTTATTTTATTTATTTATTTATTTTTTTTTATTTTAAAAATGGAGATGTTATATCAACTACCCATTTATTTATTTGCATTTCTAGTAGCTTTTTAAAACTAATTCGGAAATATATGATGCTGTAGGTTACACAATGGCTGCAAATATATAGGAAAAAAACAGCTCTATAATTCACTTGTCATGTGCAGTTTTAATAAAACCGATATGAAATACTGTTTCATGGTCAGTTCGAAATATTTATGGCTGAGGCAACAAAAATGACACTCGCCTATGATATACACTCATTTTAACCTGCTGCCAGCGAGTATCAGTTTATTTTCCCAGATCCCACTTTTAACTGTCTGACCTAAGATGGATGACTATTGTTACACCAGCAATCACACACACAATTTGACAAAGGCCTTGTGAGATGTTGAGAAACACAGGGGCGAGAAGAAGATCTAGATGAGAGAGGAGGAAAATAAGCGAGATTGAGATGAGCAAGAGGAGCAATTGTTGAAAGGTGGACATTTAGAGAATAAACCAACTACAAAAACACGCATGAACAAGTTGAAAGGCTAGGAAACAACAAAGCTGAGAGTATAATTAGAGCACACATGTGTCCCTCTGAGATCTACAATTGTGCTGTTGATGATAACCACAACAGTGATAGGTGGGTAGTTTGACAGACAGACTGAACTCATTACAGCCGAGGTGCAAGAGCAGATCTCAGCACACAACAGCGGCACACACTGCCCTGCACCGCTACTGTCCCTGGAGCCCGGAGAGAGACATGAACACGGGAGCTCATTAAGACCCTCAGTCTAACTCTCCCAGTGTCTTAACCCGAGCCCACATCACATTCAGAGTGTGAGAGATTGACTCTGACTGTAGTGCTCACAGCAGCTGAGGAGAGCTACTGCTGTTGATGATTATCGGAAACTGTAAGGGAAAGACAGAAAGAAAAGAATCCGGAATGATCTTTCTGTTTCCCCTGGTGATTCTGTGTCTTTCAGTCACATACAGCACCTGTAGAAGAGGGCTGTGTGTTTGTGTATGACTACACCACATGGTCCTCAATATGTCTCAAGGCTCTTTCATATGACTCTTCAGTGCATCTTCAGCAAACTCCTGGTTGAATCAGGGGCCAGTTGCATAAACCTGGCTGCTATGTTAAGACTGGGTCTTAAAAACTAGTCTGACCAACTAGAAGTTAGCCAAGGGATAATGTCTTATTTTTCAGATTAAAATCAGAGCAATCTACCTAATTTACAAGACTAGTCTAAGTCTTTTATGCAACAGACAATAGGACATTTCAGACTGGGGTTCAGCTTAGTTAAAAACCATAAACAAACAAACAATAAATAATAAATAACCACACACACACACACACACACACACACACACACACA
>NW_015539852.1:905848-912180 GCF_001515605.1 Sinocyclocheilus anshuiensis
TTTAATAGTTTGAATGTGCATTGCATCTTTCTTTCTAGTGACTTTCTCCTTGGGGATTTCACCTTTAGCTTGATCATTGAGGACTGCATAGCTCTGCTTTCTCTCTAAAGATGCTCTTGAACAATATTTATTGTGAAAACACTGAAAAAATTAATAAAATGGAAACATTATTAATTGAAAACGTTTTCCTCCAGGGTTATATATCTAATAGCATTATACATAATATAAAAATATTGCCATCCCACTACTTTATTAACATCCTACTACTTTGACATTTTTAATTTGATGCAAATATTTTCTTTATAATAATATATTTTCTTTCTTTTCATAATATATTTTCTTTAGACATTAGGGGAGTGATAGTTTAAAACCAGTTATTTAATTTGGCATTTATTTAATTTAACATGTTGTCTTAATAATACCATCCTTACTATTTTCCTCACACAATATTGCATTTTTTATTTATTTATTTTACACTCAATAATTTTTCTTTCCCTAAAGAAAAAAATTATTAATTTCAAAGCATTTCAGCAGGGGCATTGGTATTTTGGTTTGTATTTTTATTTTAAAGATCTGTCATTTGTTTGTCACTAAAGATAACACAATCAAAAGACATTTTGACTCCCCCCTCCACCCATGGTACCCTGTACTTTCATATTATCTCATTTAAATCGAATTCAGTTTAATTAAGATTCAGTTTGTTTTATCATGGCACTATACTGTAGATTTAGCGTTGCAGATTTAATGCTAATGTATATTATGTGATGATTATTCTTTAAATGTCCTGAATTACCTTACTAAAAGTGCTAATTGCCTATATTCCTCTCCCACCACAGATGTATTTTTGAGTATTTACTTCAGAAAATGCATAATGCATAATTTCCTGCCATGCCGTCGGCTTCCTGGAAGGAGCCTCCCCCACATAAACCTACACATGGTTTGCTGTCTGTTTTTGGTCTGCAGTTGAAGTGCCCACTTGAAACCTGAAGTAACGTCCTTATTCCTACCTCTGTGGGTGTCCAGATCGCTTACAGTGTAAAAAAAATCACGCACAAAAAGTGAATTCGCTTGAAAGGCATCAAGATACCCTTCTCTGCACCGTTGAATGATCCCTTTCGATGGAAACAGCTGCTTCCGCAGGCAATCAAATGACTGTTGATTCGATTACCTGCAGTTTCATCACCTGTGTCCGTGGAGGTTATCGATAGGGCGTCACATTACTGATTCTGCCTCAATTCAATTAGCTGAACAGATATGTGAGACGCTCTGTGGTCATACCGTGCTAACGCTGTTAGCATCACTTGAGGATGCTTTGTATGGTATGGTGGTGAATGTTTAAGTGAGAGAACAAGACAATATCTTCATCTTGCACCTACACCTGTTTGCCTGAGTAATACATAATGTATTTTTTATCCGAACAACCAGCGTGGCTCACAAAGGAAGCAGTTTTGAAGAGAAAAAAGCAGTTGTGAATGTAGCTCATGCACAGCTGTGAGGTGTTCGAAGGTTTTTTTCCAGTTTTGGTGTCCTGCAGTGCGCAACATATATCAAAGCTGCTAAGCAATTAAGGTAATTGGTCACAGAGGTATTCGTTATTGACGTGTCATGCTAAACACCTCTGGTTTTGGAGCCCGCGTTGCCACATTAGTCGTTTTGAACAGAAATGCGATTTCTGAGCGGACACAATGTTACTGGCACTGTTCCAGCTCACTTACTCAAATGAAATCTTCATTGAATGCATTTAAATGGCATATTTAAATGTGGCTATAGCCTGTTACAGTTCTCACTTAAGCTTTTATGGATGTAATAGAATAAAAAAAACATTGAAGGTTCAAAGGCTGAATTTTCGAAGGGTTTTAATGCGTGTGCCTTTGCGTGTATACATGTGTAGCCTTTGTAAGGCTGTAGAAATGTGTCACCCTGTACAGATCCTGCTATGCTTTTTATACCGCAGTGTATAAACTGTAAAATGGATACATAATTGGAATGATTTCTTTCTGATGTGTCGCAGCACACTGGGAGTCCAGTTTAGATACAGTGTGACTGTAGGAGCATTATTATACCAATATAATAATATAGTTACTATAATAGTGTATAATTTAAAAGCCATCACTGCTATTCATATCAGCTATTTTAAAGTCTTGGTTTTGGATTGTTACATATGGTGAAGCTGTTGCTCACTACTGTTTAAAAGTTTGGGATTAGGCAGTTTTTTTTTGTTACTTTTATTTCAAACAAATGTTGTTCTTTTGAACTTTCTGTTTATCAGTATTATCCTGAAAATATATATTAGTTTTCCCAAAAAAATATTAAGCAGCACAGTTTTCAACATTGGTAATAAGAAATGTTATTGTGTAATAAATTGGCATATTAGAATGATTTCTGAAGGATCGTGTAACACTGAAGACTGATGGCTGCTGAAAATGTTTTTATGTTGCGTACTAAAATATATTAGAATAGAAAAAGTGTTATTTTAAATTGCAATAATGTTTCACAATGGTACAGTTTTTTTTACTGTATGACTAAATATTTATTTATTTATTTTTTCAAAAATCTTTACTTTGGTTATTATCGCTATTTTATAAAAAAAAAAAAAATGAATGAATGGGGAAAAAATAGTCAGTTAGAACATAATGTGTATTGGCATATATTTGCAGGAATAATAACTATATACCATAATTAAACAACTCGAAGATTTTGGTCATACTGCCCGATTCACATCTATTCACCCCCAGGTCACCTTGTGTTACAAGAACATAACTTAGAGTGTCAAAGAGGATGGTAAACGGGCAGGAAAGGAAGAGTTATGGATGAGAGAAAGAGGGATGGGGAAGGGAAATGAGAGGAGGAATATGTCACAGAGGACGCAAAGAATGAAAGCGAGGTATGGGGTGTTGAGATAAGATGGAGACGGACCGGAAGATACGGCCCGGTGTGGCCGTATCTTCCTCGGTCAGACCTGATGGGTGAAGATGAAAGTGGGGTCGATATTATTGAGGGTTAAAGTTCTCTATTTCATGTTAATAACCTTTGATGAATGGACCATATTTTATTTTTTACCTGCTTTTAGCTCATGGATGAATGAGCGCTGGGATAGCTTTGTCAGGCATAGTCACCTTTTCAGGGACATTTGTTGCGACTTCAAGTCCATTTTTCATCAACCATAAGAGATATATCACCTCAAAAGAGCCCTTTTATTGACAGTTTTTACATTGGAAGACTTACTAGGTGACTTGTAAATTAATGCTGTCATCCTAACAATGCTAACTATGGTTAATCCTACCGGTTAACCTTCCTTTTCATCTACACTGGATAATAAGTGATATGTATTGACTTGGTTTCAAGTGTCAGACTTTATTTCTCCTAAGCTAATATGCCAATCTCTTCTTTTGTCTTGCATATTCTGCAGTGGTTTTCGACGACTGCACTGGAAATGAGGGTGTTGAGTTTGAAGTATCGAACCCTGACTTTCTAATAGACGAGAACCTGAATCTGGTTCCCAGAAGAGACGTGATTGACAGCGGAGATGTCATGTTTGTCCACGGTGTCAATGTTCATGTTGATGACATGGCACAGGTGACCATTATGGGAGCACCATCCAGATCTCCTCAGACACTCAGGGTAAGCATTTCTCTGTGAGTTGATTTTGTGTGTTTGTGTGTGTGTGTGTGTGTGTGTGTGTGTGTGTGTGTGTGTGTGTGTGAATTTGTTAAATGGCCTGAAGTCTTCAATCTTGTCATTTTAAATGGTCTTCAATGCTGGAGACATTGTATGTCTGGACACCCATGATTCTGTTCTTTCAGAACTGGACGTATGTGTCAGTCAGTGTGTCTTTACTGCCATAATATTGACAGACTCCAGCTCAGACTAGAAATTACCCATCATGTCCTGTCAAGGTATTGCATATTTCGTTCAGAGACCAGTGGCAGAAATTAACTTTTTTCTTATTAAGGGGGAAAAACTTTTTTATGTTCATAAAGGGCATATTTTTTTTCTAACCACATAAAAACACAGCATGTTGTCTAATTATGTTACATGCTTCAATTGAATCAATTCATTAGTATGAATTGTCAATCTGACCAATTATGGCTATAACTGATGAAATTAAATGAATATTTAACAAGATATTATAACATGCAAATAAAAAAAATTGCTTGAATTCTAAGAATTTCTTCTTTTGAAGGGTTTTCTTGGTTAATTGTGATTATAATTTAATTTAAATATAGGCTATACACTACCGTTCAAAATGTTGGGGTCAGTCAGATGTTCTTTTTAAGAAATCAATACTTTTATTCAGCAAGGATGCATTAAATTGATCAAAAGCAATATTAAAGACTTTCACAATGTGACAAAAATTTTTTTCAAATAATTGCTCTTTTGAACTTTCCATTCATCTTTCTATTCATCAAACAAACCTGTATTGAGTATCACTGTTTCCATACAAATATTAAGCAGCACAACCGTTTTCATCTGTAATAAAAATAAGAAATATTTCTTGAGCTAATCTGCATATTAGAATAATTTCTGAAGGATCATGTGACACTGAAGACTGGTGTAATGGCTGATAAAAATTCTGAATTGCATCATAGGAATAAATTATATTTTAAAAGATTCAAATAAAAAAAACAGTTATTTACATTTTTAAAACATTTTCAATTTTTTTACTATATTTTTGATCAAATAAATGCAGGTTTGGTGAGCATGAGACTTAAAAAAAAAAAAAAAAATCTTCAGGACTATAAGCTTTTGAACATCCCTGAGAGAAAGAGAGGGAAATAAAAATAATTCATTCATTCATTCATTCATTCATTCATTCTTGCAAGAACACATTCAGTACAATACACACATGCAGTCTAGAATTTAGGTCATTTAGGTCATACTGTAGCTGTATTATATTGCATGTAGTGCCATCGTGAATGAAAAGCAACTAGCTCCCACCTCTTCGAGATGATAAACTATGAATTATACTCTCAGATTGGATATATAGCATGAATGAAGTGATTGCTATGTGAGAGAGCTCGGGGGGAAAAGCGGCATGTGAAGAGGCTGAGGCGAGAGCCTGGAAGCAGGGTCATTATGGATCATACATCCTGTAATCACAGTCAGACTAAGCCTTCAAAAATAAAGCTCGCCCCAACCCACTGGTTTGTTCCCGGCAGAAAACCTCGCATCAGCTAGTGAATGCCGAAGGAAAGTGCTTCTTATTGATGCCATATTTGACTTAATGCCCATTTTATTGGATTTTGATTATTGATAAGTGCGAGTGGAAATGGAAAAGGCTTCCGTCTTCCCCAGAGGCTGACATGATGTAATTCTAGCCGCCATACAAGCACAGCATGCCTGAAGAAAAGGCCTTATGAGAAAAGTGAGAATTCAGGGTATAATTCAGTGTTTTGCAGAGGATCAATGTACTAATTAATTTCATCATTTGTTTTCCTCTCTAGCGTTTCTATGTGTGAATGAGACTGTCTTTCCTTGTGGAACCACCAAATGGAGTGGGGAAAAAAATGCAGTGAATTTGTAAGACCTTGACATTTCATACTTTTCAATCTTTTCAAATGTATTCAAAAGAATACATATAGAGGGTTCTTTCTTTCACAGTCCTTTTTCATTTATTCTAAAGAAGAGGATGACCTGGTCACAAGGTTACAGGTTGTAAATCTGTCTGGTTTATTGACTTTGATTGTTTATTGGCCTTTCTGGTGTTTTTAGCCTTGGCCGGTGGTAGTAATGTAATGTCGTTGTTTCATAGAAAGTGGTTAAGTTGCTTACCCCGCTGAAAAATAAAACATCTGAAACCATTCTTGTCTGGTTTGATCGTTTTATAGGCATTTTAGGTACTTATCATCTAACAGTTCCAATGAAAGTTTGGGGTTACACAGGTCCTTTGGGATGAATCACTACAGGCAGAGAATCTGCAATGCAAACCCAGAGGTTTCTGTCTGGCAGTCTGACTCCTCTCTCCGTCTGGATAAACAAGAAGTCAGAAATGAGTAACGATACATCCCAATAGGGAAGTCAGCAGCAGAATGGCAGAATTGACAAGGACACAGTGCCTCTGACAACCCTGAGTCCTAATTATTGATGAGTTTTGATGACTAAGGAAAAGCAAATCGAGGGTTTTGATCACATTTTAGCTTTTTATGCACTGTTATCAAGACTGAAAGTTTTAGGTGCTATAGAACAGTTGTTAACTTTGTAGACTTATAAGACTGAGGGGACCTTGGTACTTCAAAGACAACAGTGATTCCCTAGTTAAGAACATACATGTGAGAAAGAAAAAGAAAAACTACTATATCTGCAATTTATCTGCTTCATGGAGGGAAAAAAAA
>NW_015539852.1:912190-912567 GCF_001515605.1 Sinocyclocheilus anshuiensis
AAGTATTGAACACGTCACCATTTTTCTCAGTAAATATTTTTCTAAAGGTCCTGTTGACTTGAACTTTTCACCAGATGAAAATAAAGCTGCTAGAATGGCCAGGCCAATCACCTGACTTGAATCCAATAGAAAATAAGAACTAAATATCAGAGTTCATAGAAGAGGCCCATGGAACCTTCAAGATCTGAAGACTCTATGGAAGAATGGGCCAAAATCACACCTGAGAAATGTATGCCACTAGTTTCTCCATACAGGAGGCGTCTTGAAGCGGTCATTACCAACAAAGGCTTTTGTACGAAGTATTAAATAAATTTCAGTAAGCGTTCAATACTTTTTTTCCTGGGTCATTCCATTTTATTACACATAACTTACTTTCT
>NW_015539852.1:912914-931522 GCF_001515605.1 Sinocyclocheilus anshuiensis
TCCAGACAGGAGGCGGCTTGAAGCTGTCATTACCAACAAAGGCTTTTGTAAAAAATATGAAATAAATTTCAGTAGTTCAATACTTTTTCCCTGTGTCATTCCAATTTATTATACATAACTTAATTTCTGAAATTATTTGTTTTGTTTTATTTGTATGTATGGATTACTTGGGTTATTACCGACATCTGGTGAAAATTTCATGTCAACAGCACCTTTAGAAATATATTTACTGAGAAAATTGTGACGTTCAATACTTATTTTACCCGCTGTTTGTGTCTGTGTGTGTGTGTGTGTATATATATGTGTGTGTGTGTGTGTATATATATATATATATATATATATATATATACATACATATATACATATCAGTACTCTTAGTATGTCAGGCCATAATTTTCCTGTGGCTCCAAAGTTATTATTCACATTGACATTAGGTGATTGCCTTAAAAAATGTGTGCCCAGAATGGTATGCCATCTACATTTTAGGGAACCCACAACAGCCAAACAAGTGCCTTTGAGATGATTGGGAATGCTAACAGATGTTTTTTTTTTTTCAGGTAATATAAACCAACTTTTGTCTTGGGAACTCTCACAGCTCATCCATTAAGATTCAAGTGCCCCTTCTTCAACACCACACCATTAGCAGCAGCATTAATGTTACTAAAATAGCCATTATTACAATGATTTACTTTGAAACTCAAAACAATCAATGCTGTGGTTGAGAAACACTCTCCATGTCACCTCTCTCTTTAATTAGACACCATAGCTTGTTTGTCTTTCGCAGGTTTTGACAGTTCTGGGGGCAATCATGGGAACCTTTGAGATGGATTAAAAAAATACTGTTGCAAAAATCTTGCCTGTCTTCTTACGTGCAAATATATTTTACTACAAGTATCACAAGTGTCATTCAAACATATTACCATTATTACATTATTATTTTCAATGTATATTAATATTATTTATTCTCTCTCTCTTATTGTGTATGTTTTATTGTATATTGTAAACCTTTAATTAGTCATTTTTGTTTTATAGCTTTAGCAATGTAAGTCTAGTACATTTTATTTTAATTATTTTTTTATTTTATTTTATTTTTTTTAATTTTATTTTATTTTTGACAGTCAAGTGTAGACAGGGAAGTACGAGTGAGAGAGGGGAAATTAAATTAGGGCATGACCCAGGTCAGACTTGAACTTTGGTTCCCATAAGCCAGCAGCTCATTTTATGATGTTAAAGTTGCTTGCATTGCAGTTTTGACCATAATTTTCAAAAGGCAGGTGGGGTGGTGTAATGTTTGAGGCTCAGAGCTGTTAACCGAAAATTTGCTGGTTCAGTTCCATGCAAGGAGCTAACCATGAGCCGTCAGATGATTGCAGGGATTGAAAATACGCTAAAACATATTAAAACTGCTTAACGCACATAATTTATTTGCTAAATGGTGGGAAGAATTTCAAAAATCGTAATCCTCAATGCAGCTCAGCGGTGCAATGTACTCTACGGCTGGGATTCGTATGCCACTAATCTTTAAGCTGCCCTGTTTCAGTTATTAATGAGAGCTCAAACTAGCTCACAGAGCGGAGAAAGCCGAAGCAGGGATGATTGTACCTCTGTAATTTATGAACAGGAAACATTAAAGATTCATGACGGTCTTCTTTTCAGCATGTCAGCACACTCTAGCCAACAGTGTTCATCACTGGCAGAGGGAATGTGTAGCGAACGCATACAACAGACCTTGCACTCTGTTCACAGAGCGGCGCGGTGCATTTTTCTGTCCTTGAGAATGCAGCGGGGAAGAGTGGCAAAGGAGTTCATCAATAACCTCAACGCAGACCTTCGTTTTTCCAACAGAGAAGGTTCTTAAAGTTCCATCAGTCTCTCTCATTCTCTCCATCGCTCACTGCGGTGAGTCGATGAGTTGAGGGAGATGTTTCATCTTCACCGTAATACCCGTCACTCTGTCACTTATGCCCCTTATGTAGCGGATGAGAATAACATAAACTACCCTTATGATGGGAGGACATATTGGTTACTTTCTCATGGAAATGTGCTCTCAGCCAAGGTGAAGGGACTGATATGATGCTGTTCTGACATAAGTTTCAATACAACGGCTGAAGGAAACATAAACTTTAAAGCAATCTCTGAAAGGTGATTCAGGTATGATTATGAGTTTGAATCATTACACCAATGATAATGTTGCATTTCCATAGAAGTGTAGTTTTAATAAGCACCCTTTAAAAGAGACCCCAAAATGAAATCCTCATGTCATTCCAAAACTGTACGACTTAATGATCTTCTTCAGAACATATAAGATATTTTGAAGAATGGCGGGGTCCAAATCTTCTTTTTTTTTCAAAAAGAAAACCATGCAGGTTTGGGACAACATGAGAGACTTGAGAGATGGACAGATTGACAGATTTCCCATTTTTGGGTGAACTCTCGCTTTAGGACCATGACATTTTAAATATTAAAACAGAATGAATAATTTAAGTGAACGATTCAATGACTTGCTTGTTTCATTTCTGAGTGAATCAATATTTCTGAATGAATCGAGTGAAATATTTAGTGACTCACTAATATACAGTAATTTGCAGACTTTTTAATAATGCAGTAATATACTTTACAAATAGAAGGTAATTCTATTCATGCGATTATTATTTTAATTGATAAATTAACAGATGTAAACCAAAAGACAAGTTTATTTTAAAAAGTACCTCACTTGCATCGAAAACTAATAATATAAAACAAATTGCTCTGATTCTGAAATACTGAACCACCTTTAAAGGTGTGCGATATATGTGTGCATAGATTAGTTTGTACCATCTTTGAGTGCAAGTATCAAATGCAGCCAGGTTATGATGATGTCGCATTATGTGGCCATGAATGATGTCAGAGCGATTCAAACAAATGACTTTATTCCGTCCGCTCTATTCCACCTTTGTACACTCTGTCATCCTGACAGCCTTTGGGCTCCAGCAGCTCTGAATCCAGCCTCTCACATTCCCCCATCACTCCACCGCAGCTACGCCTGACCAAAGACATGCAGCAAGGACAGAACACACTGTGCTTCCAATGCAAATGGAAAGTTTGTGACCGCACCCCAACGGTTTCCTGCCCAACAAACAATGACATACGAGTAGGACACAATAAATAGCTTGTCAAGGGTATCTCTCTGACTGTGGAGTGCATGCTTAGCGGGTTGGAATTTGGAGAACAGGAGCAAAAGAGATAGTAATAGATGGAAATAGAAGCATAAAAAACGACTGGATTGACAAAAAGAGCCTTCTTAGTGGTGCTTTTCCAACCTTGACAAACTATGTAGTCACTGTAGCTGCTGTTTTCCAGTTGGTACGCGGTGACATTCTTTTTTGCCCTTCCTCTTTCTCCCTCCTTCTCCTCGTTCTGCCTTGTAATGCAGCTCAGATAGGTTCACTGTTGTAATGAGTTCAGATGCATGCTGGGATCTGTGTGGCGGCATGCTGTTGCCGTGTCCTCAGCTTCAAGTCAGCTGAAAGGCTGCTTATGTGAAGCATAAAAAAAGGTATCTAAAACCTTGCCGAACAAACAGAAATATCAGAATCTTTTTCCCCTCTGTTTACTATAAAGCATTGTAAGGCTATTAATACCGCAGTTGCTCTGATAATAAAATTCATCTCTGTGTTTGATGGCGTTCTTTTGCTCATGACAGCAGGACGGTGAAAGTAATTCCCTCAATAAAGGGAGATTTTGGAGAGAAACAGTGGTGTGTATCTGCTAATGACATCAAAACAACAGGAGCCTGTAATAATTCATTTCAAGAACAGATTTTTTGAAATATGAAATACTATTAAGACTGATCCGTGGTGATTTATGAAAATTTTTCAGTTTTGCAGGGAAATATCCTGAAAAACGTCACCCATCAATCTTGATATCAGGCTGAAAAGTACTCGAGACACTCTTCCTCACATTAATAGCTTGGGCTGTCCCCAGAGATGGTGGTGTGATGTATCCATTTCACAAATGGAATCTTCTGTCCGGGCAGATCAAGATGGGCCATTTAGGTTATAATATGATTTGCTAATGTACTTTCATTTTTCTCTGCATTTGACCATTTATATTTCACTACTGTACTACAATCAGCTCAAATTGCATTTTATATTTGAGATACCAAAACTTTGTTGAGAACAAGGTGGCCTGTAATGGTTTGGGAAAGATATCCGTTAGCATTCACATTCGTCTCAATGGCAGTTGCTTGACTAGCACACAACTTCCTGTAACTTGTTCAGCTACACTGTGAAAAAGTTAAATGTCTGAAGGTTCTTCAAATAAGATACATTTACTTAAGAAGCAGCATTGCATAAAATATTAAAACTTGTTTTCAGAAAAGGTATCTTAATACTAATATATTTTCCTCATTTGTTATAAACAAGTTAACATTTAAATTGATTGACTCAGCAGACAAAATACACAATTTAAAAGACAAAATGCACTTATATTCAAGATACAACCAATGAAAACAATTATTTTCTAGACTTATGCAGTGTTGCTTCTCAAGTACATTTATCTTGTTTTGATTTTTAGATAATTTTTCTGAAAAGCAAATAATTTCATTGTAACATCTTAAGAAGTCTCTCTCTCTCTCGAGCTGTGATGTCAAAAGTATCACAATAATACAAAGTCTTATGTTTTTTGTAATGTATAAGATGCTATACCATTCAAAAAGCTGGGCTCAGTATATATAGATTTTTTTTCTCCCCCTTAGTGTTACAAAGGTTTTCTGTTTTAAATAAATACTCTTGAACCTTCCTGAAAATCCTGAAAAAAAAATATTTATCAGAGGATTGTGAAAAATGCAGTTCCAGATGATGCCGTTTCAGGATACACCAGAAGGACCTAGCTTGAGCATGCTAATTAGCTAAGCCTTGACCTGTTGGTTTGCGGAAAGCATTTTGAGCCAGGTCATCAAAAGACATTATAGGGCCATTTACTCGTGCCACATGGCCGTCTAGGGCCAGTGGGATCTTGCACGGGTCGTTGCCACCGTGCTAATATATTCCGTTTCACCCTGCTGTCAATGCTGAGTGACAAATATAATTTGTGCTGCCATCTAATTGCCCTTAGGGGCTCTAATTGCAACAGTGTTGACAAAGAAAAGAGAATAGAACAAAATGGCGAGGAAGAAAGAACAGATCAGAGAGGGTAACATGAGAGATGCTGATTAGCTTGGTTACTGAATTGAGATGCTAATAAACTTCAGTAGTCGCATGGAAGCCTGAAACCTACAGAAAAACACATTTGCTGCATTTATACACCTTAGATGGGATGAGATCTGAGGCTCGGATTGCATGTTCTGCATTTTTATATCCATTTTATCTGGAATACTTTATTCTGATTGGTCAGTTGTGACATTCTGTGGTCAAATATTTTCCATAATGACTACTTAACTATATAATTGACCATTACCCATGGCAACTGATGTAGGAGACAGTATTAATGTCTCTGTGCTCTTTTTTTCTTTGTTTGATAAAATTATTTTAACTACAATCAATATTTCATTTCTATGTATTCACTTATTTGGTGTGTGGCAGCATAATAAGCCAGATAATGTACAGTCAGGCGGTCATTATCGCAAAATAAACCCCATCAGCATGACATAAAAGAGTGATATTTTGCAATAATGACTGGCTGACTGTACACTATCCCATATACAGTATAATGTCTCTTTTTAATGTCACTTTAAGGCTTTTTTCTCTTTAAGGCTCAGTCTCCACTCAACTCAATTTAAGAGCCGCAGAAGGAAAGCTTGCGACAATATTTGCTTAAGTTTAAGTATCTGAAATAGGACATGGCTTTAAATTAAGCTTCTATCTAAATAAGGGAAGCAATGGCAAACCACAGAACTGCTGTAATGACCACTTTTAATGACTTTGGTAAGAGCACAACGTGGCTTGTTTGTATCGATGTGCTTGCCAGAGTTTTATGTTAGCGCTATCAGGTGTCTGCATAGTTCAGTAACCCTCATGTATCTAATAGGATGTATTGTGGCTGTTTTTCTATCCATTCATATAACATTATATGGATGTGTGCGGTGTTAGAGTTGGTAGTGTCCTTCATGAAGGGATTTACATTGATTTTATGAAGTATTCATAACATTATGGGACTAATGTGGTGTATAATAGCATAGTGGTTAAAGAACTAGAATGGCAACTGAAAGGTTGTAGGTTAAAACCCTCCTAGGGGTGATTGATGATCCATCACCATTGTCCCCTCAAGCAAAACACTTAGCCCAGTGGATGTTTCTGTAATAAGTGTACTGGAAGTCCCTTTGGATAAAATGGTCAGTTAAATGTCAAATTACCTCTGAATATGTTATATTTGGTGTTAAAGTAGAGTGGCACATACCTCAACACTTGTATTTCTTACATTTGAACTATTTTCACATTTTTGTCCTGGTTTAGGAGATCCTGGGTCTATCAGACATGATGCCATACCGATCCAAAAGATCCCTGCTGGTGCCCCCCATGTTTGTCCCAGAGAACCAGAGAGCCCCCTTCCCAAGGTTAATTGGAAAGGTAAGACCTTCTATTTGTAATGCTCTTTGACATTAACTTAGTCCTACTAATGTGCATTGCCACCATGGTCTTGGTCAACCATATTTTGTGTGTGGACATAAGTGTGACAGTGCTACCTGATGGTTTAAATAAGTTAAATAAGTTATTTGGTTCCAAAAAGTCAGATGAATTAGCCGAAAAATTATGCATGGAATGACACATTTTCATAGGCCAACCCAGAAGTTAGCATCACCTTGGTCCCTCGGGAAAAAAAATCCAAAAGGATTTTTCCATTAGCTTTTGGATCATTGCAGAACATATGCTCTGTGACAAACAAAAATTTATGATTCTTATACATTTTAATCATCAAGGTAATATTCACAAATGATCATCACTTTTATGAATTAAAAAAATGAAGTAAAAAGCAAAAGTTGTCAGTGCTGATCCTTGTATCCGTGTGACATATAGCAGCATTGCGCTACAGGCGTCTCGAGTTCTAGCTCCAATTCCAGCTCGTGGACCTTTCCTGATCCCACCCCCCCTCTCTCCCACTTCTCTTCCTGTCATTAGACTATCCTATCTAAATAAAGGCTTAAATGCCAAAAATCAAGTTTTTTTTTTTTTTATAAAGTAAAGGTTCGGCTACAAATGAACTACACAAAGGTCAAATGACTTCAACTTCAGCATTAAGCTTCTGAAAAGTCTTTCTTGATTTATAATCAACAAGCTGGAAAGTTTGAGTTAGAATAGTTTGTAAGAGTGCAAGTGTAAATACAACGAGGATATAGAAGCGGACTAGTGAGTAGATGAGTTTACCTGTTCGGTGTGATGATGTTTAGTGTCCCGACAACCTCTGTAATTCCATTTAGCCATTTGCTACCAACCACTAGGGATGTAATGGTATGAACATTTCTTATCATGATTATAGTGACCAAAATTATCACGGTTATCAGTATTATCACTGTATTGTTAAAATGTGCTGGAAATGTTCAAAAAGTACTGACAAATAAATCACTTCAAGTTTTATATTTAAAATCAACAAACAACAAATAAAATGATTTTTGTTTGCGTAATCATTAAAACAATAACATTACCAATGTTTAACATAGCATGTTCAAATATCTAATGTAAATGTTCAAATAAAGCTTTTAAAAAGTTTCATAAAAAGGTCAACCTCACATTTCAGTCTTTAAATAAAGAAAAGGGTTAAGTCAAAATGATAACTGATTAATTAATGATTATATGTATTTTATCTGCTCCATAAATAATTCTAGATAACTTATCTGAATTGTTTAAATGTGAAGAATCCATTATCTTGTTTTTCATCAACTGGTCAAAATTTAGGCTACAGTAGGGCATGCAAATGCGGTCCGTTTTTTGGCCAGACAAAAACTGTATACAAGATGAATGTAAATGTAAGTCTCTGTAAATCTACTCTATGACAGCATGTGGCGCTTATGGAAACGGTGAATTAGAGCTGTTTCCCGTGAACTCCGTAGAGAAAGCAGCATTGCAATTAAGAACACTTCTTTAGGTATTACATGGAGCGAAGATGAAAACAAAATGCCATCAAATATTTTCTGAAGACAGTCAGAACCTTCAGAGATACATTCATATAATTAATTAATTTATATATTAATTTGTATAATTCCCGATTTATGTTTCTGCTGGTGGGTGCCCAACCCCCAATTGCGAAGTGAATCACACGGACTGCAAATACATTAGTTACCAAATAATACACACATTCTTTCTATGAGGGTTGCGAGGGATCGGCGCCTATGCCCTTGGCACTCTTTTAAAACCTCCCAGCTTTTCTGCTGTCTTTTCACACAAAACTAAACTACTCTGCGTGATGTGCACACATGAGACTGCTACTTAAAACTGTGCTTTATGCTACAGTATTTATTTATCATAAGTTGTTCAAATCGCGGTAATAGAATACGGTTATAATGATAATTAAAATATGAAACGGTAATACTAACCGTGGGGAATTTTATCATGTCCAAGTTAGTCCAGTGGTGTCTGGGAGGTCCACGGAGCGATGGTAGTTGGCCCCGAGCCAGAACAGCTGATTGAGGACGGCGTCCTCTAACGCTGTCACCTCCATGAGCTTGCAGAACTCCCGGGCGTACTCGTAGAAGGGGAGATCGAGGCGAGCTACGGCGGCAACGCGAGCGGCAATTTCCATCGCCGCGGGGGGGGGGAAACCAGGAAACAAAAAACGTTCAAAAACATGGAAATTAAACACGGGGAAGGGATGCCGCTTACTTTCAGTTTTGGTCCGGTATTCTGTCACGGGTGCACTGCTGAGCGGACTCCTGGAGCACACACAGGGAACACTATTTATACACACAGGAGGAGGGGATGACGAGACACACCTGGGAGCAATGAAACATCATGGGAAACACCTGGGACAAATTAAACATGGGAAAGGAAGGCACACGAGCAGCAAAACAACCACAAAACACGGAACAGAGTCTGACAGTTACATCCCTACCAACCACCTTTTTGAGACACATAAGAAGCTTAAAAAACATAATGAGTGTGGTATTACTGAAATGTTGTAGAATAAAATGTGACAATATCTTGAGCTTGTGTTAACCACAGACCTAATTTCAGGCATTTAATGAAAAAAAAAAATGATGTTGGAAGGATGGAACCAAAAGTGCAAAAACACTTGTTTCTGGGTTTTAGGACTTATTCTGGCAGGACTTTATTAGTGCAGAAATATGGCAAAATTAAAACTTTACTGCTGAGAATACAGATCCTTGCTTCCCTAGCCAGTAATTTGAAATTATTTCTTTTAAATTCTCCAGAGTAACCTTTGGTCTGATTTGCATTGAATTGCTATACCAGTTTGCACCAGTGTTGCAAGGCCGTTCCTTCATTTGTAGTTGTTGAGCAGGGTCAAGAAACTAGATGAAGATGCGTTGAAAGTAATTCTACTGAACTTGATTATTCTTCTCGAACATGTATAATATTCTATGAAAACTATTCTATTTCTAATGAAAATGCATGGAATTTGTTGAATTGTTTGTGTCATCGTTTCGGTTGAGATTCATGTATTCCACTTTCTTTGCTTGGCAGCTTTTCTTGTCTTTGTTTTATCAGGTCTCTAGTTTTTCAAAGACCTCTGAGACCAACGATGGGGCAGAAAAGAAAGCAAGTATGCAGGAAAATTGTAGGAAAAGACAACACAAACCAGGCTTTGCACATCATGCTTGATTTGCAAGCTTGAGATATGGGAGTTTTACCCTAGTTGTGCCCCTGACCATTTTTTATCACCATCCAAGCCTGTATATATGGATGTCCCAGGGGAGATACTGTAGATTTTTGCAGAATATCTCTGTTTGGGCTTTGAGGTGATGCCATCGGTTCAGCCCTGGTTTTTAATACAATAGTCGAGTGCTGTTTTACCATTCAGAGAGAAAGATAAAAGAAAATGGGAAAAAACATTTGGAGAAAAATAATTTGTTTTAGAGATGTGTGTTTGAAACTAAGAGGTGGAATCAAATGTTTTTGGTACTTCCTGTTCGCTTGCTTTCTGTGGCTGTGTCTCAGCGTGGGCTTGCTTGGCGAAATAAAAGTGCTAGATTACTGTGGCACAGTGAATAAACCACAGTTCATGCCATTTTTTGTTTTGTTTTTTCATGTTTTGTTTATTCTAGTGTTGAATGCAAGGGCTGCATTATATTGCAATTGTTCCCACCGACAGAATAACCCCTCTATACTGCACATAGATTACTATACTTCAGCAAGTGGCAGAAAACACAGCAAGGTCCATTGAGAGTCTGATGAGGCTGGCCTTCCTTCAGTCTCTTTCTATATACATCTACATACGTAGATGTAGATGTAGATGCGCCTTCTCAGTCTATAGTACCTCTTTTGCAGCATTTTCACTATGGTGAAACCACACAAGGGGAATGGCTACTGTGACCTATTCATTTGATAGCGCTGTTGTTTATTGGAAACCGGGCAAAATGGATTTTCCGCATGGATAAATCTTGTTTCCTTGTGCTGTTTACCTACCATACGGTGTACATGCATTTTGCATAGTTTCCACTGTACGGGAAGGCTGAAGAAAATTGGGAATTGCCCACTAGGATGATGGAAGCTTGAAGAGAAATAGAGGGGTTTCCCAGATGTTTTCTCTCTGGGAAAGGCGGTAAACATGTTGGGTGTCTGGGAAAGCCTTCTGTTTCTTTTTCAATTTGCATCATTCTAGTGGGGCATTGTTTATTTTTATTATTGTCATATGAAGACAAATCGTGCTGCCGCTGATTATTTGCTCGCATTTTTGGAACAGGCACTAACTGAATAAGAGACACTGTGATAGATTTGCAATCACAATCCTTCAAGGCACATTAGATTATAACATTTAGTGTACAGTCTCTTTGGTTTTATACTGACACCTACTGGTGTGGATGTATGAAAGTATAATTTTAAACATATTTCCCAAAAGTACTGTCCATGTATTTATATATAAATTGTTTGAGGAAAAATCTTCCTCTTATCTTTTTATTATATTTTATAGTGCCAGAGATACATTGATCCCTGTAAGAAAAAATTGTAATACGATTGTTTAGAGGGATTTTGAAATTAATCTTGGTGAACCACTCTGTCCAACACTGTTCTGTGTTTCCACATGCTAAATCATACAACAGGGCAAGTGGTTTTACGCCGGCCCTTTCTGTAAAGATGAGTTCTATTGGATGGTGTTGACTTAAGATCCACTCTCGGTTAAGGGGGCTTGAAGTATTGGAAAAGTAATAAAGAACAGATTTGCCCTGATTCCTGTTCTGGCTTTGACATCAGTCTTCTGTGGGATTATAGGAGATTTATTATGGTGGAGTGATCACCTGTAGCACTGCAATCTCACAAATGGGAAAAAGTCCAGAGGTTCCCTCTAGGACCTGCTAGTAATTGTCTCTGGGCCGTTTTTTTTATGGGCAGTGCTGGTGTCTCTCTGTTCTATTATGTCCAGGACAAACCCTCCCCACAGCAATTGAATTGCTCAGTTTCTGTGTATTTTTTTGGCACCGGGAGCTGAAACACTGGCCATATTTTGTTGCTTCACAGTTACACCCATTCTCACTCTCTGCACTTTTCACAAATCAGAAGGAATAATTGTGTCTCGCACTAAAGTGTTGATAGATGGCGAGGGATATGTGTCTGTTTGTCCGTGCATCATTAATACTGCTGGGTTCTGATTGTCTTTCATTTTGCTTTGACCTTGCACTAACAAACATGAGTCTCATGTAGAAAGAGAGAGAGAGAGAGTTCCAGTTAGTTAAGTGCTCTTTGTAGATATCTCTGTGCTACTTGTTTGCACTCTAGAGAGTGTGACCCCATCTATCTCTCTTACTACAGTTTCCCTCTGTATTTATTTTTTTCAGCTGCAGACATAAGAGCTGGTATTTTTATTTTGAAAGAAATTAATACTTTTATTCAGCAAGGTTTCATTAAATTGATAAAAAGTGACAGTAAAACCTAACATGTATTTCAAAGTAATGATTGCTGAAAATTTGGTTCTGCTATCACAGGAATTAATTCCACTTTAAAATGTGTTAAAACAAAAACAGTTGTTTAAATTATAAAAATATTTTAAAATATTACTGTTTTTACAGCATTATTTATCAAGTAAGTATAGTCTTGGTGAGCATAAGAGGCTTTCAAAAACATTAGAAAGTCTGACCACAAACTGTTAATTTTTGTTTTGTTTTGGACACAATATTACTGCTTTTACTCTATTCACTGTGTTTTTGACCAAATAAATGCAGTCTTGGTGAAAAAAGGGGCTTCTTTCACAAACATTAAAAAAAAATTACAGACCCTGTGTTTTTTTATTTTGTTTTGAACACAATATTACAGTTTTTTCTGCATTTTTTACCAAATTAATGCAGTGAGCATATGAGGCTTCTTTCAAAAACAATAAAAAATATTACCAATCTTAAATTTTGAATGATTTGATTTGATATTTGATTTTATTTTATTCCTGTTTTTTTATCAAATAAAAGCTGCTGTAGGTGAAAACATTAAAAAATCTTAACTTTGAACGGTAGTGTGTTTTTATTATATTTTATATTTTTGTAATAGCACACATTTTGTCAGCACGTTGCATGGTTTGCGGTATCTTTCATGTCCAAAGCGCAAAGGGGTTTGTTCAAATCCATAACCTAAAATTTTAGCAATAGTAATAGTGATGTTTTCCTTAGCAAGCAACACTTAGTTTCTGGTTTTTGGATTGTTTTCAAAGGGAAAGTTAAGTACTCTGTGTCTAATACACAGCCTCTTTGACATCAGTTTCCATTCAAAGTCAAGCATCCGTAAATCAAGGTAGATTATACACCACTGTTGTGCTCATACAGCCGAAAGCTATCACGGTAGAAAGAAAGAGTGAAAGGATATGAAAGTGAGGACATATCCTCTCCTCCCCTTCAGTGCTGTATTGTCAGAGAAGTTCGAGTCGGGTCCTTCCTTCCTGTCATATACAGGCAGTGGCAAGAAATGGCTGCTCTTTCATGTCCTCAATGCTCTTAATGAGAGCTGATAGAAATAGGTGAGCGTCTCCCCCAGGGCTGTTCGCTGACATCTAATGACTGAGAAGAAAGCCAGGGGAGGCTGTGTAGGCATGCTTGTGTTTGTGTACATGTGTTTGTTTGTACGTTCAAATAAGCCACCACCTGTGAGCTTGCCATAAACAGCGAGGCAGCGCCCGCGATTCGTTTCCATGGCCTCTATCGCTCCACCCCACCAGTAGCCTTGATCATTCGAAACTTGTCTCGTCACTTTCCGACAGTTCCTTGTGTTCCACTGAAAGTTTGACTGCTACAATCACGCCACACATTGGGTGAATTATTTTTGAAAATGAGCATGAGAATAGCCTGCTCACTTTGAAGGCCACTTGAACAAGGTTTTGATTTATTTATTTTTTGTATTATTTTTTTATATGTATAAATCTGGTAAGGGTAAGGAGTATAGGTAACAATTCTCACTATTAACTAGTTGCTTATTAGCATGCCTATTATAAACATATTGGCTATTTATTAGTGCTTATAAAGCACATATTCTGCATGACCATAGTCTACATCCCTAATCCTACCCAATACCTACACTGAAAAACTACCTTACTAACTATTAATAAGCAGCAAATTAGGAGTTTGAGGCAAAAGTTGTAGTTAATGGCTTGTTAATTGTTACGTGAGGAGAGAGCAGGCAGATGCGAGGATCTAAATGCAGGGAGTCACACTGGAAGCTAGGGAACACAAAAGACGGATGAACGCGAACATTGACTGACAAACCCACGAATGGAGCACAAGCACAATTTATACACAAGAGAACCAGCTAAACAAGATAACAAGGGGGCATGGTAAATGGGAAACACCTGGGGAACCTAATCATGGGGAACCAATACGCGAACGGACTACAAACAGATTACAAACAAGGCACAGGAAACACTTCAACGTAAAAGTCCAAACACAGCACAGAGAACATGTAACATTAATGAAGACCTTAAAATAAAGTGTGACCAAAAATCTCTTAAGTTCACTAAGACTGCATTTATCTGAACTCTTTTATTTATTTATTTATGGCCATTGCTCCTAATTGCTGATTTGCAGATTAGCTTTGCTGTCTAAATAATGTCTAATGCGTATTTAAAGTTACTTTTTAAAAATGATAATAAATGAAATCTTTAGCCAATCATAAAATGAATATCCTTTTCATGATGTACATTATGTTGTGATGCCTAAATTCCTTTTTTTTTTCTTTTTTTTTTTTTTTACACTTTTTGACATTTTTATGAAAATAATTGCCAGCTTATGGATATTAACCAGAATGTTAATGTCAGTGCATCACTATTTTCCTCTAAAAGTCCTTGAGGGCATAAGAGCAACTGAGCACTGTAAAACCTCAAGTATAATGCCAGAATTTATGGCCACTATTTTCCTGTCTTTTCCCCTGTCCAATTTCCACCTTCTTCCATCCATTTCGTCTCATGCGTCATCACTCCTCTGAAGCTATGACTCCTTTCGTTTTTGTTCCTTTATAATTCTCTCTCATGCTGAAGGAGACCATTGCACCTTTAATAAAGCACCTCTGAAGTAAAGAGAGAAAAGTTGTGTTTTATTGTCCTATTGGATCAATATCACAGCTGTGTAACATACAGCAGAACGAAAACAAGCTCCATAGCAACCACTCACAAGACATACTCAGAGCCGTTAAGGAGTTCTTCACAAGGCCGAAAGCGGTGTGGGAGGAAAACAGACACGACATGAGAAGGATGAACTGAGCTTGATGGTCTCTTGTGTTGTGGAACTCCTGTAAACAGGTGACACTGCAGTTTGTTCGGGTGTCTTTAGGCTCTCTTGCGATGAGCAGAAGAGTTAATTTCCAGATGACCTGCGGTGGGATTCAATCATGATTGTGTCACATGTGTACCTGCTCTATAGGAAAGTACTTTTCTGGGCTTCCTGCCTTGGTTTTTTTGGAAGAAACTGCAACCCTGCTGAAAGGAAAATGGCTTAAGCCAGCTGTTTTTGCGACTTTAACCTAGCCTAGCTGGTCTCTAAGTCTGACAAATGCCCAAAAGCCTGTAAGACTAATGGTGTGTGCACACCAAAAGCAAAAAGAATATTCACATCGCATAATCACACTAGATTACTAGCGGGATGTTTTTCGTGTCACTTACATGAACAAAATCATCTCATAATGCTCTCCTCCATTTTCTGATACAACCCGACGTGTCAAGCTGGATGTGTCAATAAGCTCTTTGCTGATTGGCTTGCGCGACAACGCGTCATGTGAATTTTCCACTCGACTCGCCGCGGAATATGCAATTGAGGCGAATATAGTGTGTTCCAACGCGAATTTGTGTCTATGTGAGACTTTGCATTGACTTTGTGTGTAATCTGCTTGCGTGAATAAGTAAATTCACTTTTGCTGTGCACACACCATAATGGTGTACACACCAAAGCGAAGCAAATATTTGCATCACGGTACTCGCGGGGTGTTTTTTGCATCTTTTGCGCAAATAAAAACAATAAAAAACATTTTCTTATACAACCAGGCATGTCAAACTGGATGAATCAATAGATTCTTCACTGATTGGCTTGCGCGACAATTCATCATGTGAATTTTCGGCTTGACTTCCGCGAAAAACGCGATTGAGGTGAATATTGCATGTTCGCTGCAAACGCATCGCCCATTTCACATCATTCATATCGCCCGGCACAAATTTGAGTCTCTTCGCGCTTTTGCATTGACTTTGTATGTAATCTACTTACGCTGATAATTAATTTCACTTTTGGTGTGCATATACAACTTTTTTTTTTGTCAGCTCTCTTTCTGACTTTTCTGTAAACAAATATAAATAAGACAAATCGCTTACATTACATCATTTATATGCAATTACACATGCTAATTTGTTCGATAATGGAAGCCTGTAAAGAGCTGTACAGGTGCTGTTTACGTACGTGTTTAGCCTGTGTGTGCCAGATAATATAGGTTAGCTAATACAGGTTTGTAACCAATCTGTTAAAAAATGAGAAATATGAGAGCATTGTTTTGGGAATATTTTCTATTCTATTTTTATTGGAAATTCTGTTACTTCTTTTTTATAATAAAATGCAAAATGTGTTGTGTTATCTTGAAGAATTATACTAAGGCTAAGTAGTGCTATGCTATGTTAGCTGCAAGCACCTTAGCTTGGCATATTTCAGAAAGGCAAGTGTTTGTCTTTATCTATAAAAAAGTAGCAAATGGAAAGCCAAAAGTTTGTTTTTAACAATAGATACTATCTAGCTTTATTTGAAACAATAGAGACAGTGTGTGTATATACAGTACTGTATGTGTGCTTGTGTTTCTGTCAGCGTGACTTCTTGATTTGTTGTTTTCATGATCCGTTTTAGTCCACGTTACAGTCACTTACATTAGCAACCCGTCCACTAAACAAGACAGCTCTCATTGTGCAATAAAATTCTGCAATTTCACAGCTGTTTGCCGGCCACAGTAAACCAAGATTTGAAGACCTCCTCTGGTGAATCCTGCATTTGTGTTCGCCAGAGTCTTTGCGAAACCTTATGCACTAGGTGCATTTCTCAGAATAATAATGTTCCCTGGGTTAGGAGAGCCTGTAATTATAAAGGAGAAAAACAGTATTAGTGCATGATCTGGCAGAAAGAATCTGTGTGGGGAAGATAAATAAAGCTAACGGGGGCCTTTCATGTGGACAATTACTTTGCTTGGATTCATTTTCTAAATGGGATATTTCATCTTAAGCTTAATTACAAGATATGGGGGAGGGTTCAAGGTGGGCAGCCTCTGTGATTCGATACATGTACTGGGGTTTATTACTCTTGATGAAAACAACTTTTATAAAGGGTCTTTTATACAAAAGGGGTTCATAAAAGAGGCTATTGTTCATTTGTATTTAAAGTCATTAGTTAATAACTGAGCTTTCATTAGCGAGGGAAGTTGCGGCAATCTAATTTGCACAAAAATACGCTTTACACAAAAGCCAAATGAACTGCAGGTGGTAGCACTGGTCACACTAGCCAATAAAAGATGTTGTAATATACAAATGGATCTCATTTGCAAACTTCAGTATATTAAAACACTGAGTTAACATAATCATCTGTAGAGTGCTGTTATATCATGTTTTAAGACTTCTCACTGTGTGTTCATCATTGCCATCGAGAATCATTTGGTAAATAATTCTGAATTTAGATTTAAAATGAGATCAAGCAAATGAGTGTATATTTAGCATGCATACATGCTATTCCACACATAACTGTGTTTGCCTGTGAGTGTGTGCGATTAACTTTTCTTGTTTTCTTTGCTTTTAACTTGCAACACTCTGGACTTTGCTGCATTTATCCAGTCGCATGTGAGTACTGCTGACACACTTGAAAGAATGAAAAATGTACACACCAGCTGACTGTATACTGCTTGATTGGTCAATATAGATTGACAAATATTGATTATTTTAATGTTTAGGTATCCAATATCACCTATGTACAATGGCATATGTAACCCTGGACCACAAAACTAGTCATAAGTGTAATTTTTTTGAAATTGAGATTTATACATCATCTGAAAGCTGAATAAATAAGCTTTCCATTGATGTATGGAGGATATATTTGTTAGGATAAACAATATTTGGCTGAGATAAATCTATTTGAAAATCTGGAATCTAAGGGTGCAAAAAAATCTAAATATTGAGAAAAACGCCTTTAAAGTTGTCCAAATGAAGTTCTTAGCAAAGCACATTACTAATCAAAAAGTTTTGATATATTTACAGTAGGAAATTTACAAAATATCTTCATGGAACATGATCTTTACTTAATATCCTAATGATTTTTGGCATAAAAGAAAAATCGATAATTTTGACCCATACAATGTATTTTTTGCTATTGCTACAAATATACCCGTGCTACTTATGACTGGTTTTGTGGTCCAGGGTCACATATTGATTTTCATTATTGTTTTCTTCAGTTTTGGAACAGTAATAACTAAATAATCAAAATGGACTATTAATAATAATAGTAAAAATAATAATAAACAATATAAAAAAATATTATTAATAACAATGTTGTGTTGTTGTTGGTATTATTTATTTTATTATTTATATGCTACTGTAATATTTATTATATTTTTAATTAGATTTCGTTTTTACATTTTAATTTTGTTTTCATTTTTTTATTGTAATACATGTTTAGCTTATAATTTATTTCAGTTTTAGTAATGTTAGTACTTATTTTACTATAGTTGCCAAAGCAGCATTTCGAAGCTTTTATAGTTTTATGTAACATTTTATTTCAGATTTATTAATAAAAATATTTTTTGAATATTTTTATTTTTAGTTACAGTAACAACACTGAAGTTTAGAGCAATTATTTGAGGATTTATTGGTTGATGCAATCTTAAAGGGGTCATATGATGTTGTTATTTGGTGTATTTGGTGTAATGAAATGTGTTTATGCGGTTTAAAGTTCAAAAAACACATTATTTTCCACATACTGTACATTATTGTTTCTCCTCTATGCCCCGCCTTTCTGAAACGCGTCGATTTTTACAAAGCTCATC
>NW_015539852.1:931805-932051 GCF_001515605.1 Sinocyclocheilus anshuiensis
GATTTCTAGTCGTGTCCTCTTTTGGAAGACCAAACAAAGTAGTTTCGCTTTCACAACGAAACACACGGCAGGCTAGAGTGAGCGGAGGCCGGCGGATTGGACGAAGGAGCGGCCAGCGGGCTTGCGGCAACCATATGTGACGACCCCGGGCAGGACTCCACTTCGTCCACGGTGAAAACCGATCCGGCGATCCACAGCGTGAAGTTGATGTATTTCCTCAGCGACCAGCACGGATCAGCTCTAGGC
>NW_015539852.1:932100-939716 GCF_001515605.1 Sinocyclocheilus anshuiensis
GGCGTGTTAGAACGAGCCATTTTAGGTAGGCGTGGTTGACTCTTAACTTTTATAAAGAATATCTCTTTGGATTTCAGACTTTAGTCTTTGCAACTTTACAGATCTTCTTCATGCACCAAGAGCTTGTAACACTTCAAAGAGAAAGGAAAAATTGAAATCGCATCATATGACCCCTTTAAGGAATGATAAATAAATAGTAATATTTAGGTAATTAAGAAATTATTCAAGTACATTAAAAATATGATTTAGGGTGCTATCCTGTGATATAGGTGATCTCATCTGACATGAAGGAAGACCACATCTTCCGTCTGATGGGAAGGGGAGCAGATCAAGACCCTAAGGGTGTGTTCAGCATCAACCGGCTGACGGGAGAGGTGGCAGTTAGCCGAGCCCTGGATCGAGAGGCCATTGCGTACTACCATGTGAGTGAGATATTAACTCTGTTATCTACTGTGTTCTTTTTCCCCCTTGCATACTGTCAGTGAATGTGTAGACGTTCAGTTAAAGAGCTCCACGTGAAAACTTCAGGTTTATTTAAGTCATATTAGACTGTCGCGTGAATAACCGAATGTAATCGAAAAGAAAATATGTTTTTGCTTCACTCCATGCATCAAGGCGATTAATGGCTGTAATGATTCGTGTCTCTTCGGCAGCCGGTGAGTGGCTCAGTGAAGGAAAGCCGACTGCCATACTGGATGTGGAACTCTCGTTAGAGGAGGCAGTTATTCTACAAAACGTGTGCGTGATCAATGATGCAGCTGTCAGCTGGCCTGTCAGACACTCGGCTAATGTGTGTTGCGAGTTTGTGCATGTGAACATGGTGGCTCCTTTCCGTTTTTGCATTAGTGGTCTGATGGCGACTTTATCAGGTTGACTGATAGCTTTATAGAGGAAAAAATGTCTTTAAAGACCTCATTAAAAATGAGGTCAGTGAGATTTTAGTTAAAAAAATACTTTTATTCAGCAAAGATGGATTAAATTGATATAAGTGACATTGAAGACATTTATAATGTTGCAAAATACTTTCTATTCATTGAAGAATTCTGACAAAAAGTATCGCAATTTCCACAAAAAATATTAAGCAGAACAACTGTTTTCATTTTCAGCATTAACAATCAGAAGAAATGTTACTTGAGCACCAAATCAGCATATTAGAATGATTTCTGATAGATCATGTGACATTGAAGCTTTGAATAATGGCTGCTGAAAATTTGGTATTGCCAACACAGGAGTTAATTACATTTTAAAATTTATTAAAATAGAAAACGACTATTTTAAATCATAATGTTATTTCACAATTTTACCGTTTTAACTGTATTAAAAACAATGCTAACACCAATATTTTGCACAATAGTGTTGAGACTATTGTGTTCTAGTTTACTTGTAAAAGTTAACACTTCGCTTTGATGACACTAATGTTGCACTACACAGATTTTTGTCTAGTCAAATGCTCTCTAAAATAATATGTCCCTCCTCCTGTCTGTACTGTTGATCTTCAGCCATAAAATAAGGTCTGTAATACCTGAAAAAGCTATTTGTTCCTGTTTATCTTAATGGCGAATTGTCAGCTCTAGTGCAGGTCTAAAGCTTATTGGCTAGACCTTCAATAAATCCCACCCCCTTCCTGTTTTAATAGGCAGTGCATCAAAACATGAATGAATTTCTTAGGGTCTTTAACCAGAAAAGAAGAGACCTTTCAATATGTAGAGCTTTGCCAGAAGAAAGGACCACCCTGTGGTAACTCCAGATAACACGATATACAATACGATTCCTTTGAATTGTTTGCTCGGTTGAGCAAGCTGATACTTTGATTCGAGAATTCCAGAGCTCTTGTTCTCTTTCTCTTTGTGTCCTCTGTCGTTTGACAGATAAAGGAGGGTTTACCTGGTTTCTATCCCTCTGTAGAGGAGAACTAAAGCGGCTCTGCTTAGTTTGATATCCACCTGTCTGGCTAGGAACAGATTTAATAAAAAAAGAGTTGCTCTTCTTCCGCCCTCGCTTTGTTCCGCCCCACTGGTATGCTCCAATAAAGTGTTCTTAGCAAGGTTTTTTAAAAATCTCTGTCAGCCTGACACCTTTGGTTTGTCTTTTCAATAAAAAGTCTTCTTTTCTTAATAAGAGATCATTCTTTATATTATTGCTGCTTTTTTTGGAGCCGTAGCGTACAGGCTGTTCTTGCTTGGGGCACTTCGAACTTTAAGTCAGATAAGTGTATGTGTGTTTGGGCCCAAAAAGTTCTGTGAGGAAAGATGGCAGATTCCAAATCACATACTTCTCGGGGTTCTCCGCCAACCGAGGAGCTGCCTTTGAGATCGATGGGAATGCTTAGGAGTGCTGGACAGTTTTGGGAAGTAAAAGTAGTTACACTTATGTAAGTCTTCCTGTAGTGGCTTTAAAAGTAGAGTAGCTCTTGTGGTAGCCATTTATTATTTCTTATCCAGTAGCCATGTAGCCTCACCAAACAGTACATGACTGTACTTAATGTCGGAAAGAATAATTAACTCACCTAAGATTTTCTCTCTAATACACTACTGTTCAAAAGTTTTGTGTCTGTAAGAGTTTTTAATGTTTTTAAAAGTCAGAAATATTTTACACTATTTTTTTCTGTAAATTTTCAATGTGTAAATCTGCTGAAATGAGTTTTGTTAACTTTTACAAGTAAACTTGGACACAAATCACAAATGGTCTCAAAACTACACTATTGCTCAGAAGTTTGAGGTTGATGTTTTTGAGGTTACTGATTTTGAAAAAAAAAAAAAGTGTCTTATGCTCACCAAGGCTGCATTTTTCGGATCAAAAATAGAGAAATATTGTAAAATATTAAGATAATTGTTTTCTATTTTAATTTTAAATGTAATTTGACGATTTTATAGCAGCCATTACTTCAGTCCTTAGTGTCACATAATCTTTCAGGGATCATACTAATACGCTGATGTAGTGCTCAAGAAACATTTTTTCTTATCAATGTTTTAAACAGTTGTTGTGTAATGTTTTTTTTTTTTTTTTGCAAAAATGTGATGCTTTTTTGATGAATCTAAATCAATCAATCAATCAATCAATCAATCAATCCCCAAACTTTTGCATGGTAGACTGGGAAAGTATGATTTATTCTAGTGAGTTATTTCAAATGGTTCTTTTTCTCAAATGTAGAGTTGTAAAGTATGATTCATCATTGGAGGGATGATGTAAATGAAGAGATAGAAAAAAGATGAATTCATTCAAGTCTATGAACAGTATGTTGAATAATTTTTTACTTGGTTATGTAGTTTCTGTTGTATTTAGTACAAATATAGCATTTGAAGTTCGACACTGTCATCCTCAGAGAGACATTCATTCAGAACCCCTCATTGTTTTTGTGCCAGCAAAAATGCAGCTTGATTAAATCTTACATTGTGTCATGTTATAGTTTTTGTTTGTAGCGTGTAGTGTAGCTAACTTCTTTTTCCAAAAAGTAGCGCGACTAGTTTAACAGCTTCAAATTACGATTATCTTGAATCTACAGTTCCATTGTAGCTGCCCCAACATTGCAGATGTTTGCAGATGCAGATGCATTCTCGCAATTTTATAACCACCATGGTTTAGGTCTGGTGGTCATGACAGAGCGGGTGTGTGCTCTGAAGAGGAGGGTAATCTCAGGTACGCAGACCCCAGTCGGGAACAAAGCCCTCACTCGGCAGAGCACTTGACATTTACATCTCCTTATCTCCCATTCTCTCACATCCACACCACCCATAATCTCAAAAGCGTGCGTCGAGCGCATGCACATCAAAGCTTGACATTTTACAGCACTAATGCTCACACATTCCTATCTTGATGAAGGAATGATGCTAACCACATCTGTTTTTGCATCTGTTGGCTGTGTCTTTATGAGAATGATTACTCTTACTTTTAGTGATGCATTGAAGTTATTATTTTTTTCCATACTGAAACAACAAAACTAACATTAAAGTTTTCATGTAGCTGAAAAACAAAACTGAAAATAATGTTTTGGTAATTCAGTTTGGGTAATTGAACTCATTATGTTGTTCAGAGTGTCATGTTCTCAAGTGATAAATTAAACAGTCCTTCATATGGTTATTATAGTTAACTAATAAAACTGGAATTACAACTAAAACCATAATAATACAAAAAATAAATAAAAAATACTTGAAATAAAATGTATGACTTTAAATTATATTTAAGTATTTAAATAAAATGATGTTAACTGATAAAATAAAATAAAATAAAATGAAATGATTATTTCTGCTAGTTCTCATGCCCTCATTCTTCATTCTAATTTAGTTTATCTTGATGAACTAAAATAACTAAAACAAAAATAAATATTAATACATACATATAAATTATATTTTATTATATATTAAAAAATGTCAAAAACACAACAAAATTACTAAACTTTAAAATAAAAATAAGAACTAATTCAAAATAATAAAACTTTCATAGTGTCTCAATGATATTTAAATAACACTGGTTCTTCAGCAATATCTTAATTTCAGCTTAACAAATTTTACATACACACTTTAGTATCATTTTTGGTCATGTTAAAGTTGACCAGCATGTATTTTTTTATCACACTGCTGTTGTAACTTATCCATGTTATGTGCTCAAAATAGACACTGAAACAGTAAAAAATGCATCATTAGAGGAGAACTAATTAAACATCACTGTTTTGATTAAAGGTGGGGTAAGCGATTTTTCAAAAACGCTTTAGAAAACTGATTTGGGCCGACTAGCAAGATGTTGCCCTTCCAAAACCATTTTGTGCAAAAACAGAATTTTTTTTTTTTTTCGCTTTTTCGGCCGGCTCACTACAGTTCAGTGACGACGACGTGACGTGACATGTGGCCAAGTATGGTGACCCATACTCGGAATTAGTGCTCTGCATTTATCCCATCCAAAGTGCACACACACAGCAGTGAACACACACACACCGTGAACACACACCCGGAGCAGTGGGCAGCCATTTTTTTTGCTGCGGCGCACGGAGAGCAGTTGGGGGTTCGGTGCCTTGCTCAAGGGTACCTCAGTCGTGGTATTGAAAGTGGGAGAGAGGGCTGTACATTCACTCCCCCACCTACAATCCCTGCCGGTACGAGACTTGAACCCTCAACCTTTGGGTTGTGAGTCCGACTCTCTAACCATTAGGCCACGACTAAAAGACATACACGAAAGTGTATGTCTTTCTCATTTCTTGCCTACAGTATGTTGGTTTTTTGCTATAGTTTATTCCTCCATTCTTGTTTTCCCTCTTTCTCTCCTGGCATTCCGAGTGGTTTTGGGAACGAGTCTGACAAGCGGGCATGTCAGTATTGTAATAATCCACTGGCTCACCTTCTATGGCTGAGAGCTTTGGAGCCTCTGACCTCTAATGGCGTGTTGTTCTCCATCTAATCACACAGATGGGCCAGTTCCCTCTCGCCTCAACCACCTTACGCACACATATGTAGTGCAACACCTCCGCGCCGCCACACTTCACCTAATTCCCCTGCCACACTGGTGGGAATAACCGCATTTTCCGGCTGATCCCTCTGCAGCACATCAGGAGTAATTACACCACGGCTAATTCCAGCCAATCTCACACTAGGAGTAATCACAGGCGTGTGGCAGCACATGTGGGGAGGGGGTAGGTGGGGGATCCAGGCCAGGGACTGTTTTCGCAGGCGGTACTACATCGCTGCTGTGAATCTTAGTCACCAGCTCCACAGGAATCGCAACAGTTTCTGGATGCAAGTTTTACTCTCCGCTATTTATTCCTCCCATTTTCCATGTGTATGTATTAGTTGCCTTATGAGCCTTCTGAACAAACAGCATTTTTACTGTTCGAAATTAAAAAACAAAGTGAGAATTTTCATAAGCAAATACGAGCCAATGTGTGATTTGTGGTTGATTTTAGCCTCTTAACAATCATGAAAATACAGTAATCGGGATATAATGATTATTGTGCCCCATTCTGCCCCCTTTCCAGTGGTGCGCTTTCCTTCTTCCATAAAAGCTCAATTTCACCTGCAAATCAGTAAAATCATGTAACGTCACTTTTGCACAATGGGACGTGCTTGATTTATTAAAGTTGATTAGATTTTAAAAGCGCGAGAGAGAACTTGTGCTGTTCCTCAGTAGGATTTCTGTGCATGCGCTCAGAGACGAATCAGAACACGTATATGTAACACGTGTATGTTTTACAATTGACCTATCGGAAAGCCCCTCCCCTCGAACACTGATGAGCCAATGGCAGTCGAGTATCAGTTGCACGGGGAGTGGAACTCGGACATCTTTAGGTTTCAGCGCCATAGAGAAACATTGGAAGCTCGCATCGGTTTAATGGTGTTTATGCTACAAAAATGGGAAAACGATGTGCCTAGGGTACTTGTAACACTAATTCCAGGTATCCTGAGAGGATAGGCAATGTAATTTATTTTATTCTATTTCCTAAATCCAACCAAAACAGAGCAAACTGCCCCTAAAAATTCAACCCCAATCACAATGAAGACGAAAACATTTTCTGGTTGTCATACTCTCATTAAGTTACACTTTTCATCTGCTCAAGCAGAACATTAATGACATCTTGTGCCCTAAATAGCGAACTCTTCTCATGTCATGTACCGTGCAGTGAAAGTCAAAAACACATGAACAAAGGTCTATATTAGAGTGCCTATCCATATTAATCTGGTTAAATGTAAATTAATTTAATCTTACTCAGCGGTATATGAACGGTGTTGATCCAGGATGTTGTCATTGCGATCGTGACGACCGTAACATAATTCTCCCGTTTGCATTGTGATCTGTATTTTTACATATTTATTTTAATATCTTTTATATATCCCTCCATGGCATATTTAAGTCCCACTTGAAGGTCCATCTGTGTCCCAAATTTATCAGAAACACCTCGGAAGAAGGTTTTCACTGACAGCTGTCATTGTAAGACAGTGAGCAACTCTGTTTGTTTGTCCGAGTGAGCAACAGTAACTAATGGGGGCGGGTCTTACCGATAGGTCAATTGCGTCTTAATGGTGGTCAAATACATGCAGAAATGTGTCAAAATTCGGCACTTAGTGATTATTCATGTAAACCCTCGTCGGCTATGTGATGAACATAAATGAACATAAAGAGTTGAGAATGAAAATACATAACAGTAAATTGGATCTGTGCGGCTCTTAAAGTGACAGTAGGCTATATTCCTGCTGCAGACTATGCGCTTAATATTAATCAAAAAAGAAACAACAAAGACAAAATAACTCACTGCTCTTGACTGAAGGACTTTGTAGCTTTAATAAAAGACAAAGAAAATTTAATTCTTAGTCAGTGAAGACTATGCTGTTTTATTGTACATTTGATTATTCATTTCTGTTGTAGGCTGTTAACTGAATGCTTTAGACTTGCATTCAGAAACCCTTAAAGCACAGTTTGTTTCATTTGTATCTTTTTTATTCTATTCTATTTGTACTTTGCTTTTTTATTACTTAGTTTAATTATTTTCAATAATTTTGAGGACTTTTTTATTACTAATATTAGTTACCCTAGTACTCTGCTGTGGTTTGATAATTGTGAAATTTCACTGGTCTCTAAAATGTAGATGTCATAGTGAACTTATTTGCAGAAAATAGCTGTATATTTGATATATA
>NW_015539852.1:939742-943164 GCF_001515605.1 Sinocyclocheilus anshuiensis
ATATATATATACATATATATATATTAGGAGTGCGCCGATCCGATATTCAGTATCGGTATCGCTCCGATACTGCCACTTTCTGCTGGATCGGGGTATCGGTCGGACGAGACCGATCTAAATCTGATATTCTGCGTACACTATTCTGTGTTATTGTTAAGCCCCACAAAAGGCACAAAATCATTATAAAGCACCATAAATTTTCCGTGCACTATATTTCAAGTGTTCTGAGACTGTTCCATAGTTTAATGTGAGGTACAGATGAATATTTAAGTCGTTAAATTCAAGTTAGTCATCCTCCATTCAGCACTCAAACTGCGCGTTGCCTTTGGTTACGACAGTCAAGACGACTAAACTCTCTCTAGGATGATACAATGTTCCTATTATTATACTTGATCTGTAGATAAACATCAGTGGTTTTGCATAAAAGGACTTTATCTTGCTGGAGAGTTTATAGCTAATTCTAAATCTTGTTACCTTCTACCAGGTGTCTGTTAGAGTTAACTACACTGGAGTACAGAGCACTATGAATTGTTCTTCACGTGCACAGTAACTGAAATTTTAAACTGTTAAAAGAAAAGACTCAAACTATCGCACAGATATAATACACTATGCATATTCCCTTTGTGCTTTGAACTTTTCTATGCGGGGCGCTGCGACTCAGTGTTGCTTCAAGCGAAATTTAAATCTGTTAAAAGAAAAGGCTCAATAAAGTATCGCACAGATATAATACACTACACATCAAAGTCTCTTCCCTTTGTGCTTTGAACTTTTCTATGCGGAGCATTGTGCCTGCGCGCTGTGACTCAGTGTTGCTTCAAGCGCATCATTCTAAGCACGGGATGCGCATAAGCGCTTTGTGCTGCTCTGTATTGGATAAGGATTGATGGATAAGGACTTGAGAGAGGACAGACAAATCATAGTAGGCTGACAAACAGGGACCAATTGCAACATTGCCTCCAATGAATGGATATTTATTCTCACATTACAGCAATCGACTGAAGCTGTATAGTTTCCACTGTTTGAATTTACATCCCACAGATCCCACCTGTAGGGAATGAGAACACATGGGCACCGAGAGGCAGGCAGATACACACTCTCACACACCACATGAATATACAGAGAGTGGCACTGACTCTCATTCACACATACATGCAAACACAGAGGTGCCCACACACATTACCACATGTGTAGACACACACAGGCACACGCAAATCCCCTGAGCGATTCTTTTATATTTAGGAAGCGTAGCATTTCCCCAGACCGACTAACTAACCATGCAATTGACATCTTAGAAGCTCTTTCTCCCTGCGAGAGCCACAAAGTGACTCCTTAATTACGTTCTTCTCTGTGGCATTCATGGCCAGACTGCTGCAAAACACAAGGCCACGGTAAAGGCTTTCATATTAGACTGGAATCAGGAATCAGGCTTCCGTGTTATGCCTTGTTAATATCCTCAGAGTCTTCTTACCGCAGGGAAATCGCACTGTAAAATGTTGAGCATGAAGGACCTGTGATGAAGGACCCATGTTGTGATCGCTGTACGAGTGGCTGATTCCAAAACAGCTTCTAAAATAGGAGATTAAAAGAGCATGATTGTGTTGTACAACAAGACGGCAGATCAGATAAGTGTGAGTAATAAAAAGTAAAAAAACGATTGTGGTTGGAGCTGTGGTCTAGTGGTTAGAAAACACAAATACTCCAGATACTGTATCAGCCTTCCTAGTTAGGCAGTGTATTGAGAGGTTCTGTGGTTGTTTTGGATGCATTCCACTGATCGATTTTCTTGCAGAAATATTTCTGTTTATTTGGTTATGTAAATATGTTTGTAAATTCTGGTAAATTCAAAATTGGTTTAAGGTTTTTAGTAGTCTGTCATCAACAAAAGAATAGCTATAATGTCTGCCTAATATTTTCCACAAAAACTCTTTGGTTTAATATTTGAAAAAATAAATTTACATAACCAAATAAATACTTAAAGAAAACTGAGGCAAGTAAATGTATTGTATTTTTTTATGAAGAAATACTTCACATTTTAATCCATAGATAGATGGATTTGATTTTTACAATTGAATGAAATTATTATTATTATTATTATTATTATCCTTAAATCCACAAACCAGCTTTAAACATTGAATTTACACATATATTTGCATATCCAAATAATAAGATAAATTTGCAAGAAAACTGAGGCAAGTGCATGAATCTTATTTAATTGAAATATTGTGCATAGGACTGTTTTATGGTCAGCTTGTATTATATGGAAAACATTGTGTTCATCCATGAGCAGCTTGGACTTTCTGTAAGGTAACTTCTTTTCTATTCCACTGAAAACAATTGCATTTTTGAGTGACATAAGGGTGATTAGATAGATGTTGCTCATCTCTGTACATAACTCTACTCTCAAAAATCATTCCTCAGTGTCAGCCACATGAATAAAACACCAGAGAGACACCTAGTCAGAGAGAAAAATAGAAAGCAAAAAGATGAAGAAGCCACCCATGCATTAATACAGAACATATGGATGATGTTTTTTCCTGAGTAGCTGCAGCCAAATGACAATGCCGCTCCACTGCCTGCAGAAGAGTCACATGATGATATGTCGAGGGGTGTTTTGGTGCCTTGTCTCAGGTAGACAGACTTTGCGCTCACCCACAGCAGGTTGGCACTGCGATATCACGATGGGCTGAGGCTCGTCTCTCACAAATAACTGCTTCGGTCCACCGTAGCACTGAAGCGAGACCTGTGTCCAACAGCTGTTTGTTTGCCATGGACCTGACACACACCCTGATCCTCGGGGTGCTGGCATGCTGCGTTTGATGGCAGGGGAACGGCGGCATCTGTGCGTGTGTGTTTTTTTGCGCATTTATTTGTGTGTGGGTGGATGCCATCTGTCCTCAGAGTAATTGCTGGTATTTATATGATCTTAATTGTATACTGAGCACTGTGTGCTCTCAAAGCTAGTTTAAACTGAACTGTTTTAAGAGATATTAGACGCTAAACATGAGAGATCTGTGCGTGCAACCAATCAGCTAACCATCTGTGTCGGCTTCTGTTTTTTATGCACTGCAGTTTGTGCATTTAACCTTTAGATGCATACCTCGGGCCCAGTAGTGCACAACACAACGAAATCTCCACAACACAACAAAATTGCTACAACACAACACATAGGACCAATTTAGTTGTGTTGTGCTAATTGCGTTGTGTTATGCTTTGTTTCCATTGTGTTGTGCTAATTTTGTTGTGTTGTGGCTTGTTTCCGTTATGATGTGGTAATTTTCGTTGTGGCTTGTTTCTGTTGTGTTGCAGCTTGTTTCTGTTGTGTTTTGACTTGTTTCCATTGTGTTGTGCTAATTTTGTTGTGATGTGGCTTGTTTCCATTGTGTTGTGCTAATTTCGTTGTGTTGTGGCTTTTTTTTCCTTTT
>NW_015539852.1:945229-945473 GCF_001515605.1 Sinocyclocheilus anshuiensis
TTGTGGCTTGTTTCCATTGTGTTGTGCTAATTTTTGTTGTGTTCACTACTGAGCCACCATACTTTAGTTACCCAGGACGCCATCCACAACCCTCCACCTTCTTAGTATTCCTTAATTTATTCATTATCAACAATATAAGAAAAAAACACAACATTTTAAAAAGAAACAAAAAATTTAATAATGCTTGATACTGTATTTGACATTAAAGTAACTGTAAATACCCTTTATCCCCCCCCCCCCGAGA
>NW_015539852.1:945577-951002 GCF_001515605.1 Sinocyclocheilus anshuiensis
CAATAATGCTTGATACTGTATTTGACATTACAGTAACTGTAAATACCCTTTATTTTTCCAGGTGGCGACTTATAAAAATTACCACAGGAAACAAAAGAATACTCACGTATAAACAGCAAATCTTAACATGTCTGATGCAATTTATTGCAGAGCAAGTTCATTATCAAATGTTAGCATCATGGATCTAATGACAAAGCTGTTGCTGAACAAAATATTGATTGTGTTCCGTTGATGATAGATGATAAAAGCATTTTGAGATTAACATATCAATAGTTCCATATCAAGTTATGATGGTGGTGAAGCAGTTACTCAAAACACCCTTCCAAGTTCCAACAGATAACAAAATATGCTTTAAAAATACTTTGCAATTGTTATAAAAATATCAGGACTTTTATAGTACTGGGGCAGTTTAGAGATTCATCATACACTAGCTATGTTTCCATCCAAAGATGCGAATTTAACTTATGCGGAAAATTGGAATATCGCATAAAACATTTGCGAATAAAGCACCGTTTCCATCCAACGAGTCAAAGAGAACAAAATCGTCACTTCCTGATAAACTGGCACTAAATATCTCTAAGAAAACTAGGAGAAGCCACTGAATATAATAATTTTCATATGTAATAAATTACTTGCGCTTCAGAGAGAGCAGACATAACACAATAAATGCAGTCATTGCTTTTAGAGGTGGATGCCTTCTGTTTGGGAACGCAGTCATGTAAGACAGTAATTATACAGAAATACTTTGATGACAGACTTTCCCCAGGCATTTAAGAACGACCAAAACAACATATAGATGCTGTGAACAAGATCGGTCCGCTGATTAGTCAAGTTATCCAGTCTCATAGCGCAAAGTCACATGACTTTTTCAATTTGCATGGTGGAATTTATTTGGTAAATGTGTTTCCATCGTAGTTTATGCGCATTTTTTTTTATCGGATAAAAAGTTTATCCTACTCAGTTGTGCGAATACATTTTTTATGCGCATTTTTTAAATTTATGCGTATCTTGACGTTTCCATCCAGCGTTTTTTTTTATGCGATCATCCAAAATGTGCATACAAATAGGTGGATGGAAACATAGCTATTCAGGGTTACTAAAGACCCGAATATGTAAAAATGATTGGTGGAAACATTCATGCATATAAGGGTTAAACTTATCGCTTCCCACAGTCATCACTATAAGGACCGTTTGTCCTCTGTCACATCTCAAAAACTGTCCTTTTGAGTGCAAAACCCAGACTATTAGGTCAGCTGGAAGTGGCCTAAGGTAATATCCCATTGTAACATCAATTAGAGTTCTCATTATGTGTGGCCTAACACTAATTACTGCAATTATTTCCTGCTAACAGTTATGATCCCTGTAGTGGTGTATGCTGAGATGGCCACACATTTTTTAAGCGTATGTGGAAATGGCATTTTTGGTCCATTGTGGCTTACTGTTCCCCTGCTGAGGTTCATCCATCGGGATGGTTGTGTGCTTCCTTGCGCATTACAGTAATGACCTTCATGGTTTCCACAACTTAGAGACCGGCGGCATTTCTGTTTTCAGATTGTACTCTGATACCTAAAACCAGGCCAATAGTCGCGTTAAATGGCACCCGCTGGTATTGCTCTCTAATCAGCCCCCTCCGTACTGCACCAGTCACGGCTGTGGAAATGCAACATTAAACATTTAATGGAAGATTAAAACCTCCATTAGTCTGAAGAGTGCTAAAATGCCGAGGGAAAGTAGTCAGGTTTCCAGATTTTACCCTGTCCTATTTTATCACATGAAGGTCAGAGCCAGTCAACGTGTGTCAGCAAATAATGATAAGAAGTGAAGGCAGGGCTGAATAGATTTGGTGATAACTGAAGGCTGAATGGATTTTTTTAATTACAGTGCTTGCATGCCACGATGTACTAATATTCCTGAAATGTTCTGAATTTTACAACCCCTAAGCCTAAGTATTAATTTATTTGTTTAGATCATTTTAATGAATGGTCATCATTGGATTTTATTTCTTTGTTTATTTATTGGATAGGATGGAATAAAGGTCTAAATCTGTCATGAAGGTGCACCAGGTAGATTGAGGATTTATAAATAATTTCTAATATAATTATTTTAATTTAACTGACAGTAGCTGCTTTTCCATTACCATTCAAAATGCGCAAATTGAAATTGCGAATAGAAAATACGCCCAATGGAAACACGTCAGTAGATGCGTTTCCATTACCCTTCAAATTGTGCAAATTGAAATTGTGAATTGAAAATACGCCTAACGGAAACACGTCAATTTCGCAAAAAATTTTTTTTTACGCTCACATGAGGTGGTTTTTTGGGCAATTCGAAAAAAATAATATATTTTCAAAACTGCAAAAAAAAAAAATAAAAAAAATTTGTTTGAAACTGAATGACATCACAAGAGGAAAAAAATATGTTTTAGTCGCATAAAATCGGTTAATGGAAATGCTGTCATGCTGTCATCAGTTTCTAATCAACATTTATAAAAAAATGTATAAAAAATTAATTTTTTATAAAAAAAGTTTTGCGCAAATCTGTAATGGGAATGCAGCTAGTGACATTATCATAATATACAGTATGTAGGCTATATTACATATTTCAATCTGAATTTCTATTTGTTTTCCTTACTTTCATTTGCTTTCCAGATTGTCTTCCTTGCATAGACTCATAGTTGTCTTTGCACAGTGTCTACATTTTGATAATTGTGAACTGGCTGAAAACAAGACACGAGTGCCATGACAACAGCAAAGCAGCTCTGATTCAGCATTTCATTTAAGCAGAACTGATGCCTAAAGCCCAAGCTTAGCTAAATCTTGCATTGGAAGCTCTGATACTTCTTTCATAAAATGCCAGTCTATTAGAATATCCCTGAAAAGAATATGCTATGCTTTGGATGGTGGTGTGCTGGTATCCCAGAAGGCTTCATAACTAGCTTAACTAGCTTTATCAGACTTTATCAGACTATGCTGATCGATCAGTCCTACCAGATGAAATCCATATGTCTAGACCAGCATTAGCCAGCTTTTTAAGCAGGAATAAGAGTCATTCCTTCTTGAATTTGCCTTCTAAAAATAATTATCAAGCCTGTGTTTTCCAAACCAGTTACATAGACATGATCCCAAACAACCAGCCAATCAAAACCAATGAACCTTGAATGTTACATTATACATTTGTGATGTAATCGCGGTTTTGTTCAGTGTGAGGCTTCATGAAGTGAGTGTGGTGTCAGTTCTTAGCTGGCAGTAGCACTGGAGGCCTTCTCAGGTCTGGCCTGTGGTTGAAGGCTTTATCTCAGTGGCTTAACGATGATGGATTCCTGCAAGGTCACTCTGTAAACTGCCATATTAACCACAATGCTTGTGAGGATAAAATCGATACAGTCCGAAACGCTGCACGCACGCAGAAGGTGTTTATAAAAAATCTGTCTGAGCAGAGAAACCTTGTGTGTAATGTCTGATGAATTTAACTGAAGCTGAGGGACAAAATGTGGTCCGTTGCAGAGCAACCTTTTAGTAATTATATATATATTTTTTTTTTCTATAACGCCACTCAAAACCCAAGGACATTTCACAATGCTTTTAAAAGTTGAAAATCTTATGAAATCATAATTTACATTTGTAAATAATGTCACTTGAAATTCTATTAAGTTTGGAAAAGGTTTCCAGTAATACTGTATTTCTGTGGAGCAGGGAAACCAACATTAGCCATTTTTTTAGCTCAGTTTTGGCCTGTTGTGACCTTGAGTAAAGCACTTAACCCCAGGTTGTTTCAGATGGATTTAGCTTACAAGCAGTGTAATTTAAGTTGCTTTAGAGATAAAGTGATGTTTGATGGACATGAACAAAACTGTACATTTTTAGAATGCATCAAGCCAATTTTTGATGACACATTTAAGTTAGGAACATTTATTAAGTGGAAGCTATTATAGCCATCTTACTACAGCTGTGCAGAAGCACTTTGCACAAGAAAAAAAGTTTAAATGTAAAATACATTTGAGAAAATAAAGATGGGAAAGATCAAATATTTTCCCAAGAAGAAGAAAAGTTATTTGAATTTGAATCAAATCATTAGAGAAAAAGTGAAAAGTGTCATAAGATTAAAAAGAAACAAAATACTGTAAATAAGAGAAACAAAAATAGATGAAGATAATAAATGTGCTTAACTTGTCATGTTTATTGTCATTTTCCCCCTAATGATCTTTGTTTTTCTTATGTGTAATTTCTTTCTTTTATTTTTATTTTTTTTAAATGTGCTGCTAAAAATGCAGTTGTAAATTTGAGCAGATGTGCCTTAGATGTTTATAGCAGGATATAAAATATAATTTGAGATCACCTGAGTGCAGCTTCTGGTTGAAATGGATCAAGATGATGATCTCGTGGGCTTGCATTTGGCAGATGTTTCTGAATAATATGTTAAATTAATTATTATTTTTTTATAATTATTATTATTTTTTTTTAATTATACTCTGTTTTGACGTTGTCTCCAGCTTGTGCCAGTGTGTGCTATGTTTTGTGCTAATCTGGGGTGTCAATAGATTCTACAACCACTAATTACCTGTACAGTGCAATTAAAACACAGTGGATTCCAGTTGTAAATGTTCTCTCAGCTCTGTTTGGAAAGAAAGAAAAGCTGAAATGCTGAAACAGACCTGCTCTCTTTGTTATGAGTTGCAAGATCCATTATCTTTGAACTGAAATACATCATCGTTTTGTCAAATGATGATGGAACCTCTCTTGTAATTAGTGGATCATCATGTCACTTACAAGGTTCTTAGGGAAGTGATGATTTGATGGGTAAGAAAAAAAAGAGGAATAGAGGGGAGAGGAGGGATAAGTGTCTCTAGACAGCTATTCTGTAGATGCTAGATCTTAAGATGTCTCTCCATTGGTAGAGCCACGTGTCTCAAATGTCTCTAGAGACACACACACACTCACACACACACACACACACACACACACAAACACACTTACACCTGGTGAAGAGGGTCTCATGGGAGACCCATCTGGCCTGACAACAGAACGCACGCATCACACATGGACATGGTAACTTTTTATAAAATTATAATCATAAATGTCTAATAATGTGCTGCTTCCACAAATTTAGATTAGGTGACTAATAGCTGTGGATTGAAATAAAGGTGTGATTTTTAAACAGCGCCAAGATGTTCCTACAGAGCAAACGAAAGCATCTCACCTCTTTTTCTGTAAATCATCATGTCACTTACAAGGTTCTTAGGGAAGTGATGATTTGATGGGTAAGAAAAAAAAGAGGAATAGAGGGGAGAGGAGGGATAAGTGTCTCTAGACAGCTATTCTGTAGATGCTAGATCTTAAGATGTCTCTCCATTGGTAGAGCCACGTGTCTCAAATGTCTCTAGAGACACACACACACTCACACACACACACACACACACACACACAAA
>NW_015539852.1:953169-963053 GCF_001515605.1 Sinocyclocheilus anshuiensis
ACACACACTCTCACACACACACACACACACACACACACACACACACACAAACACACTTACACCTGGTGAAGAGGGTCTCATGGGAGACCCATCTGGCCTGACAACAGAACGCACGCATCACACATGGACATGGTAACTTTTTATAAAATTATAATCATAAATGTCTAATAATGTGCTGCTTCCACAAATTTAGATTAGGTGACTAATAGCTGTGGATTGAAATAAAGGTGTGATTTTTAAACAGCGCCAAGATGTTCCTACAGAGCAAACGAAAGCATCTCACCTCTTTTTCTGTACATTTTTTGCATATGTTATTTATTTTTAAATTAATTATGTATCTTATTTCAGAATTGCACAGGCTGTGGCTGGGCTGTCATTTCGCATTAACGGATCGGTGGGCGTTTTCAGGCCAGCAGCTTGCTTGGCTTGAGGATAAAGGGGTGGTACTTTTGGGGGGATTTCCGATTAATCCGAGAGGCAGGTGGAGGTCTCAGCGGGAAGAAAAAAATTTGTCGTGCAAACGTGGCCCTGAATTCCTCCGATGGAGTGTGCCCGTGCGAGAAGAATAACCAGACAGTTGTCCACTTCATTTACTACTGGCTTTGGAGATATGTCCAGAGACAGGTGATGTTCACCTCCGAATCTCTCTCCTCTTTTCTGCTTGGCTGGCCAGTACTTTACTGGGCATTGGTGACACAGGAAAACTGTCAGTTTTGTTTTTCACCTTTTCTTTTTTTGTGCTTTTTTTCTGTGTTTTTCTCTCTGAAGATAACACCTCTTCCTCAGCCTTTCAAGTAAAACTCAATATGTACCAACAGACACATATAAATATTCTATGATGAAAAGCAGCTCTCTTGTTTTAGAAATACACTTTTGTCTTGAACGCTTCTTTCAAGAATCTACTTATTTGAGGCTTTGAGAACTGAAATGATTTTTTGTAGGGTTTCTGAGCAACAAATTCCATGGTTTACTTTTTTTTATCAGTACAAACTGTAGCTTGTGTGAACGTGTTTCCCATTTTGTCTTTAGATGCTTTAGTGCCACAGAGCAATGCTTGTCAGAAGTTTCTGTTTGTACAGGGTCAAACTGAGTGGAGACTGAAAGTCAAACTGTGATTTTTCTTTAAAGAACTACTAGTATCTATTGTTTATGTCTAAATCTGTATAGAAGTTGTGGCTGTACAGTATTTAAGAAAGTTATTTAAGTCTACCCATGTCCATAGTCTCTGAAGACAAGATTTACTTGAATGTTATGTGCAATGTATTTTTATTTTTATTTTATTAAAATTAATATAGCTGTGATTTGGCCGTAGGCACAAGGCCACGTCTACGAGTGTGATATTGCATTTATACAACAGTTCGACGTCACGAGTGTGTAAATAAATTAGGAACAACAACGGAGTGTATTTAAAAGCCCTCTTTTATGCAGAACTACATTCTTTCCGCCATGGATTCAAATCTAAATTTGACAGTTTAACAGCTGAGCCCAAGCATACGTTACTAATTTGAAAATGTCACTTTAGAACTAGTAAAGAAACGTTGAGTTGCTTCATTAAAATCTTATTGTATTATTAAAAGCAGTGTATTATATGTAGTACAGTATTATGAGAGAGACTGACTGAACGAGTGTGATTACCTGCATCTGATACAGCATTTATTCTTCAGATCAATCTCATATTCACAATAAAACATTAGTTTGAGTGTCCAATATTAGGGCTGGGTTTTGACACAAATTTCACGATTCGATTCTCATTCACAAGCTTGCGATTCGATTCGATTACCGATTCGATTCAATTCAATATCAATTATTTTTGATATATATCAGGTACAGTACATGCCAAATTTTCTCAAGGAAAAAAAAATCTCTCAACTAATGCTGTAAAATATACATGAGAGTCAGTTGGTGCTACATTACAATAATATTGAAGGTTAAAATTGACTGATTTGTTAAAATTACACTTAATGAAGTTTTTAAAATAATAGTTACAATTATATAATAATATTTCTACTTCAATTAGTTTTTTTTAAATATAAACATAATGGTGGCTGTCATAAAAACTTGATGGATTTATTCAAGCATAAATTAAACATTGAACAGTAAAATGTATAATGAATATGTTATATGGTGCATATATTTAGCAAAATGCCCCTCTCTACAGTTTATTTTTCTATCTGACTAATGAGTTTATGGTCACCAAATATGTTTTTCTGAGGTAAATGTGACATTACGTGACATTGTTTACAAGACGTTATATTGACATCTTTGCGCGGCTGAAACACAGATTGAGCGATTACATGAGACAGAATACGGATTGTAAAGTTGTACTCTTTCTTTTAACTTACCTTCGGATGTTTAGTCGTTTATCTTGTGCTGAAACAGGTTTTAATGTGGAGGAGATCATTAGTTCATGTGCGCTACGCGCTGCTGCGTCTGTTGAACTGAGATGCTACAGCGATCTGTCACTCCACATTAAACAGTGCCAAAACGTATGGAAGCATGTGCTTCCATAAAAACGACATTTATTGTTTGAATATTGCAATACAATGGACAGAATTTGAAATCTGAGACTTTGTTTCATATTAAAAGTACCAAAGCACAATGCTTATTGCGATATATTGGGTGGGAAGAGCCCTTCAACGTTCCCTCCATGAACTGAACACAGGCTAGACTAATCGATTCTTGGGATTTAAGAATCGGTACCGTTCCGTAAAAATGAGAATCGATTAATATCGAGATATCGATATTTTTTACCCAGCCCTATCCAATATGCTCGTACTATCCTTTCATCTGTTGAGGGTGATTTCCATTGACAGCGCTGAATGGCCGCTGATGCCCTGGAGCTCACATTTCCGAAAACGTCGAAGCACATTTTCAAATAAACGTTATCTTTATTAACAAAACGCATATTTGAAGTCAAAACAAGTAATTCTTGCCTAAAAAAACTCTTAAAACTACATTTCCTGACACAAAACAGTAATATTTGTAAAATTATAGTGGATTTGGGCATCCACCATGACACTGTCGCTGTGAGAAATACAGCAACTTCGGCAAGTGGCGTGATACAAATGGTGAAACACCTGTTGGAGTTCTCTTGGACTCTAATATCAACACTCTTATAAGCCAATCAAATTCGAGGACCAAAAATAACTGTTGTATAATATATATCTAAATATAAATATAAATGTAAATATATATTAGTTATGTATTAGTTTTATATAATTGTTTTATATTAGTTTTATATTATTGCTTAGTTGCCCAGCACTAATATATATATATTAGTGCTGGGCAAGTATTAAAATTTTTAATTGCGATTAATCGCATCATGCACAAAATTCAATAATGAATTCAAAAGTAGTGTATTGTGCACATTTTTCATTTAAAAGTACTGCTATATGAACAAAAGTGCAATAACATTTGGTTTGCAAACACTTTAAACAAATAAGGTGATATTTTCCAGCAGTATTCTTTTTACATAGTAGCAGTTAAAATATTTCTTGTAAATCTCAACTTATAACATTAATGTAATCAAATTAAATATAAAACCAAAGCTATTTGCCACTGCCAGGGCATTAACGTTTTTATAGAAAATATTTTATAGTTTGTTATAGAAAAACAAGTTATGCTCAGAGTCCAGAGCCTCGATCATAACATTATAACAGGCACCTTCCGAGTAGAGACCTGCACTATCACGGGACCCAACCCAACAGAGTGCGGCGCGGGACAACACTTGATGGGCGAGTGTGAGGGTGCGGGTGGGTAGAGACTCATGTGTGTGGGATGCGGGAGAATAAGTACTCACACTAGGCAATCTTGATCGTGCTCGAGCGCGTTTGACCCCCAAAGCCCGGTTCGTTTGACTAGTGTGATCGCTCCGTGCCATGCTCGGGTTCGGGTCGTTTAGCCGGCCCTAGCTCGGTTGGAAGAGGTGGGCGAGAGCGCGGTTCAGTTGGGCTCGGCCACAGTGCGCATGTAGTGCCGGAGCGCTGAACTTCTGATATGTGCAGCATGATTGCGTGAACATTTCTGAGCAGCAAAAGTGATAGATCTGTAAAGCAATATATTGTGAGAGGGCCGTGTGTGTTACCGCGTCCCAAACGACTCAAAATAATAGACCACAAAGTTAACAAAACGATGCTCTCCACTGTGCTGAGCGAGAGCGCTTCTCTGCTGTCTTCACGCGCTATCGGAAACTGCGTTAACGCGCGCTAAAATAATTGTCGGCGTTAATCAATTAATGCGTTAACGCGATAATAACGCAGTGTTTTTTTATTATTATTATTATTTTTAAAGCCATTGCTCACTGGCTCTGAAAACACGTACAGACAAACCATGGGTCACAGAAGGGGTGAGATGTTGATCAGTACTGGCTTGGGATTGGTGCTTTACAGATTTAACACTTTTGCCGCTAAGAAATGTAACGTTACATGCAATCATGCTGCACGTATCAGAAGTTCCGCGCTCAGGCGCGGTTAGTGCTCACACTACATGCATACCGTGCCCGAGCCCAACTGAACCGCGCTCTGGCCCACCTCTTCCAACCGAGCCAGGGACTATGGCGTTATTTTAATGACAAATGTCGAGAGCGCATTATTGTAGCGCGAAAGCACATTAATACAATGCGCGAGCGCAAATCTCTCCGCTCGCGCGCGGATTTCCTTTGCTCTCGCACAAAACCGGACGCGCGCGCTCAGATACACGCTGCTCTTGAATTTAAAATCATTGCAATAAATTCTCAGTTAGTATGATGGCAACAACTCCATCAAGTAACAACTCCTCAACATCAAGTGCAAAAATAGATGTAAATGATGCAAGATATAACAATAAATGTTCTAATAGCATTGCTGTTTGGCCATTTATTGGGAGTTTTTTCTTTTTTTTTTTTTAAATCCAGTGTTTTCAGTTCTGATTTTTTTTTAAAGATTTTTTAAAAATGAAAATCCACTTAATATTAGCTATACATTCGATGGCACTCTTCTCTAAAACAGTGGATATACAGTTATATGATAGTTACATGTAATTACATTGTCTGCAAATGCAGTAAACCCATAGAATATAATGTAGTAATGTTATGGCAAACATGAAAAATTCATTATAGTGTTATATTTGATCTCCAAATCTTAAGTATAGGTTTAGGGAATAGTGCATCTGACCCATATCTAAATAGTTCTGTCTTAAATCAGAAGATATATTTATATATATATTTCAATCCAAGTACACAATATATATATAGACCTATATGACCACATGAACTTTAAGAATCATACGCTTTTTTGTTTGTTTAGATCGTTCGGAAGGGTTTGACCAAACTGTTAAACTAGGTTATTTACAAATCATCCAAACACCCGATTCATTTCTAATATTATGACTAAGTAGTATTAAATTGTAAAGAAATTACAGATCCATCATTGAAATTTGATTGGTTGATAACTTTTGACAACGTTTAATTCAGGTGCGAAAATAATTAATATCTATAGTGCATTATTGTAGCGCGAAAGCACATTAATACAATGCGCGAGCGCGAATCTCTCTGCTCGCGCGCGGATTTCCCTTGCTCTAGCACAAAACCGGACACTCGCGCTCAGATACACGCAGCTCTCGCCCGGAGAGAGACACGTTTTAAGTGCGCGCACTCTCTCTGAGCGAGAGCAGCGTGTATCTGAGCGCGAGCGTCCGGTTTTGCGTGAGAGCAAGGGAAATCCGCGCGCGAGCAGAGAGATTCGCGCTCGCGCATTGTATTAATGTGCTTTCGCGCTACAATAATGCGCTCTCGACATTTGTCATTAAAATAACTCCATAAGGGACGGCTAAACGAACCGCGCCCGAGCGTTGCACGGAGCCATTACACTAGTCAAATAAACCGGGCTTCTCGGGCACGGTTAAGATCGGCTAGTGTGAGTACACCTATTCTCCCCGCATCCCGCACATACGAGACTCAACCCTCCCGCACTCGCCTATTAAGTGTTGTCCCACACAGCAATAATCCCGCGATAGTGCAGGTATCTACTCGGAAGGTGCCTGTTATAACGTTATGATCGAGGCTCTGGACTCTGAGCAGGGGCCCCGTAAGGGGGGGGGAGGTTAGGATGATTCTAAGGGCCCAACGATGGAGGGGGGCCCCCTAAAGGGGAAACGCGATAACGATTTCTACCGAGGGGGACCCCTATCCCCCCCCACCCCTGAAAGCGGGGGCCCGAGTGAATATGCTGTCCAGGGGGCCCAGAAACCGTAGCGGCGCCCCTGCTGCCAATACATACGCCAATACGGTTCTGTGAGTATTTAAGACATACTGCTGCTGCACAAATAAATGCACAAAAGCATATCAAATACCCTAGCAGATCCATACAGGTGGAACTGGGGAAGGTGGAGGGTTTCAGAGGAACTCTGAAAGCACGCTACAAACTCTAATGAATGCTAACCATCCATTTAAATGTAATGGATGTAATGTCATTGTATTTTAATCAGTGTGGCACACACAGGATGAGGAAATCATACATTCATGGATGGCAAGTTCTTTGCCGCATTGACACGAGAGAAAACACAAACAATAATCCCGCGATAGTGCAGGTATCTACTCGGAAGGTGCCTGTTATAACGTTATGATCGAGGCTCTGGACTCTGAGCAGGGGCCCCGTAAGGGGGGGGGAGGTTAGGATGATTCTAAGGGCCCAACGATGGAGGGGGGCCCCCTAAAGGGGAAACGCGATAACGATTTCTACCGAGGGGGACCCCTATCCCCCCCCACCCCTGAAAGCGGGGGCCCGAGTGAATATGCTGTCCAGGGGGCCCAGAAACCGTAGCGGCGCCCCTGACTCTGAGCATAACTTGTTTTTCTATAACAAACTATGAAATATTTTCTATAAAAACGTTAATGCCCTGGCAGTGACATATAGTTTTGGTTTCATATTTAATTTGATTACATTAAAGGTGCAATAGGAGATCTTGGAAAATGTTAACTTTAGCCTGATAGCACTGAAAGCTACTACAATACCAGGAAGAAAGATCGGCTTGTTGATGTTTGCCTGCCATCCTCGCTCTGTCTGCACAGCATGCGTGAACGCGCTGATGACGTATCCTGTCTGCGCGAACCGGGTGCGCAGAGGTATGCTAATACAAGTCAGTTTAAAGTGTTTGCAAACAAAATGTTATTGCACTTTTGTTGATATTGCAGTACTTTTAAATGAAAAAAAAGTGTGCAATACACTACTTTTGAATTCCTTATTGAATTTTGTGCATAACAATGTGATTAATCACGATTAATCGCAGACAATTATGTGATTAATCGGGATTAAAAATGTTCCATCGTTGCCGATGTGAAGAGACTTTCAACCCCGGTAACAAAAAATGTTTCTGAAGACAATCACCTATTGCACCTTTAATGTTTAAGTTGAGATTTACAATAAATATTTCAACTGCTACTAGGCTATGTATGTAAAAGGAATACTGCAGTAAAAAAGCACCTTATTTGTTTAAAGTGTTTGCAAACAAAATGTTATTGTACTTCTGTTCATATTGCAGTACTTTTAAATGGAAAAAGTGGGAAATACACTACTTTTTAATCCAAAGGTGACAGGGCTTTCTCAGTTCTTGGTCCAAAGCTCTGGAATTCCCTACCATTGTCTATTAGACTATCCCCTACTCTATCCACATTTAAATCTTCTCTTAAAACATCTTATATATATAGTGAATTTTCTATATGACAATTAGAAATATTATATTAGAAATTAATTGGACTAAATAAGTTTATGCTCTAAAATTACTAAAACAGAAATAGAAAAACTGTATGTATGATATATGTAAATGTATAGAAATAAAAATACACTTTGGTTGGGGTCTTGCAGTAAATAATTTTGCGTAGCCAGGCATTTGATTATCGCTATAAAATCTGGTCCACTTTGAATCTTATTTTGATTATTTTTAGTTATTTTTGGGTTTAGCTGAACTAATTGATACCAAAATTATACTGTGAATTTGTTTGCACTCTGGCAAATGTTCCTGAAAATTGCTCTTTGTTAAAATGACCAACTTAATACCTAGTGTTAAAAGGTTGGTTTTTTTTCTTTCTTCCGGTGGTCTGATGCAGCCAAAATCCTAGTAGTTGCGTAAAGCATGTCACCATTTTTGTGTGTAATATGTATCAGACGTTTAGTGGGCGGTCTGTAGGTGTGCCGGCTGAGACTATGTAGTTCCTGAAACGTTTGCCCTTATTAGTTTATTTATGGAAGATTCTGATTAACAGCTCTCTCAAAATTTATTTCTGTTTATGTTGTGTTTGCGTCTTTTGCGGTATGTGTGTCTTTACTTGGGGGAGTGATTCCCTAAATTAAGATGTATTCATGCACACTTCCAGAGTGAATTGTTTTGTCATGCCCCTCTTAAAAAGTGGAAAAATGGCACTCTTCCATCTCACTTGCCCCACAGGTCTCTAAATGAGTTGTGTTATTGGAAAAGGGAAGTGCTGCTCTCACGTCAAGGGACTTGCAGGGCGAGTTCTGAGCCAGTCTTTGAGGCTTTCTCAGGCGACAGCAACCGCCACACAAATGTGAATGAATAATGCCTTTAGAGAGGCAAGAGCCATTGCTCTAGTCTGAAACACCTCCCAAAGCCCTGGTGACTTTTTTCTACACATTTCAACAAGCAATTATTTTATCTGGCTGCTGCTATAAAGGATCTTCCTCTACTCTAATTTTCACTCTTTCATCATTTATTCCATCACCTTACCTCACTCCTTTTTTCTTTTTAAGTATTTTATCAGTATTTTATATAAAAAAGAGAGCTTCGGATGTACTCCTCCTCCTTTCTTTAATTGTATTTCTCAGAACCTTCAAAAATAACCTTTAAAGGAATAGTTCACCCAAAAAATGAATATTTGCTGAATATTTACCCTCAGTAAAAACTACTCAGTCTTGTCTTACGGATGGATGGATTGCAAATCAGTTAGTGTGACTGGGCGAATATTACATCATCTAATTAATATTCATGAGTCAAGCTGTTAAGATTTATAATTAGTTGTTCCCAAATGTTCACAATGTTCCTATATGCTCCTTTGTTTCTGGAATCAGTGTTCATAGTTTATATTAAGAATGAGTTAATCTGATGATAGATTTTGGATGATCAGTAAATTTTAAAGGGGTCATATGATGTTGCTAAAAAGAACATTAGTTTGTGTATTTGGTGTAATGAAATGTGTTTATGCGGTTTAAGGTTTAAAAAACACATCATTTTCCACATACTGTACATTATTGTTTCTCCTCTATGCCCCGCCTTTCTGAAACGCGTCGATTTTTACAAAGCTCATCAGTATGAAAAGCAAGGTGTGATGTGATTGGCCAGCTATCCAGTGTGTTATGATTGGCCGAATACCTCAAGCGTATGACGGAAATGTTACGCCCCTACCATACTCTGATGATGCCCTGTCAGGCCGGAGCGATGATTCAAAAACATGAAAACCCATTATAAACGAGGCATTCGTTGCATCCAGTGGGGACATAATTATGGATTATAGTGACTTATACTGTCTCTTTACGCGTTGCATCGCGCCGCGTAAACATAAAACCATGTCTGCATTTGTGATCGGAGAAATGACAAACAACAAGCCCTACTCTACACTGCCCAAAAAACTCGCTTTAAATATAAAAAATCTAAAATCTAAAAACTCTTTAAATATAAAAAACGTACTTACAGTATGTGAGTCAGAACAGCCGGCATTGTAGTCTACTCTACCAGGATCAGGAAACGGTCCTCCATAAAATGTGCTGCACACATCTGAATATTTGGGTTGAAGTGTTCTGGAACAGTGTTGTAAATACAACTTAACCACTGATTTCTAGTCGTGTCCTCTTTTGGAAGGCCAAACAAAGTAGTTTCGCTTTCACAACGAAACACGC
>NW_015539852.1:963563-968572 GCF_001515605.1 Sinocyclocheilus anshuiensis
TACAGATCTTCTTTATGCACCAAGAGCTTGTAACACTCCAAAGAGAAAGGAAAAATTGAAATAGCATCATATGACCCCTTTAAGATGTTGGCAAAACTATCTGCATTGGTTGTGTAGGGTTGTACACTCTTGTTGGGAACTTGCAATACCAACACACTTTAGCCACGCTGTAAGTTGTAAAATAAGAGCAAACATGACAGTAGAATACATTAACACAGAAGTTACAATAAATTGTGTATGGTGGAAAAAATCCAAAACTTGTTTCCAAATGGAAGTGGCTTGTGTTCGCACATGTCCAGGCTGTTCCCTCAGGTCTGGTTCTTCATGCTTCCATATGCCGCTTTGATAATGGATGCAGTTCCTACAGTCTCTAATGTACAAAGTAAAGAGGCCTACAGTTTAAAGCACTTGCACCTGGACTATATTTGCAGCAAAACAAGATGCATGGTTTCTTCATAACCCAGCAAATACTCTGTGCACAGTAATATTGTGTAACAGCTGCAATAAATTTCACGTTCCTCAGAGTGTTTTGCTGTTTCAATATACCTTTGCTTTCACTTTTTATCGTCCCATTAGCCTCTCTCCTCTTCACTCGGCAATGAGCGGCAAAAACAGACAAGAAATGAGTCTAGCACTCAGGCTAGCTCAGCTTGCTCTCAGATGGCTCTTTGAAATGTTTAAAGTCCATGCAGACACACTGCAGATGTGAACAGGAATTGTGGATTAGAGATTGTCTCAAAGGAGTTCCCTGGCAAGATGTCCCAAGTCCACTTACTTTGCTTGGTGTACATACTCGTGCAGAGTAAGAAAAAAAAAACTGATATACAAGATCAATTCATTTAGCTTTCAGAATAACTTTTGTTCTCTGCAGGAGGCATGAAGCCTGACTAGCTGGTTAACACTGCATCCCCTCTTGTATTGCTACAAGTAGCGAGTGCTGAAAACTGTAGGTCTTCTTTATTTTGTACATTAGAGACTGTAGTAACTACTTCCATTGAACAGAAACATGAAGAACCAGACCTGAGAGCTAAGCCCTCATATGTATTAGGCTAATAATACAAGCCATTGCCATTTGGAAGCACAATTTGGATTTTCTCACCATACAACTGCCATTTAAACGTGTATTGCTATCATGTTTGCTATTATTTTAGTCGTCCATCCTTCTCTTTCTTTCAGCATTTCTCAAAAGTTATCCAACATCCATCTGTATTCGGATATCTTACATGAGGGTTTCTGATTCCAGCTTTACAGTCTTCATAGGAAATCTGTCCACTATATTCTTACCAGCCGGTTCTTTGTATTGGAGAGTCAACTGTGAGTGCCCTTCCCATATGGCTTTTTTTTATTCATGAAAGCTTAGCATTCTGGACAGATCTTAACAGCATAATGTTTTGAGTATTCATTGTTAGATTCAATCAGAGTTTTTGATTAAAGTTGTATTTTTGTGTGTTGGTTTCTTGTTTTCCATATATGCATCTTTGAGTTTTAGAACTCTAACTTGCTGTTTTAACTGAAAGGAAGTATATTAATTTCTACAGCCACCATATTGAGTTTCCCATTCATTTTTCTATAGTCATCTTGCAGTCTTTTATTTGTACAGGCTTTTTTTCTGACTATAATAGCTCAAAAACGCTAAATGTTGCCGGGAGTCACTCATGTGAGGAAATGTCACCTTCAGATCCATTTCTTGAAGATTTCTATTGGGGGAACCTCTTAAAATTGTTCAGCCCCAGTGGACAGGAGTCTCAGAGGGGATCTCCAGAGAACGCATATTGAAAATATGTATAGGTTCCTTTACTTATTCACTACCACTTTAATAGAATGTTTTATTCATTTAGTAGAGTTTTATTCATTATTTATTGTAAGAGATTGATGAATATGACATGGATGTAATCCATATTACGCGGGTAAAGCCATTCAGGCAAAATATGAAAGGGGAAACAGTTTGAAAAAGTCTTCATTAATTAATATTTTATGGCACCCAGCAAACAGTAGCTATGATCAGAAACATTGTGCTCCATTCTGCCTATACTCCGTGGATATAATTCATATAGAAAACATGAGACTGTCATATTCTTTGCAGAGAAAAATAGAAAGGGAGGACTATACCCTTATCAATTCTGTTTTATGAAGACATAATGAGCTAATGAACATGGCGTAATAGTGTCTAGAAGCTAATTTTGGCTAGAGAAGCCATTGGTGTGAACATCTATAATTTTCACTGTTGTGAAGACCCCCATTTTCTCATTCTCTCTCTTCCTTCACATTTAATAAGTCATTTTCATTCAAATGAAATCACTGTCTGCTCATACACTCCAATTTTCGCTTGGGAAAATTGCTAGGGATGCTAGCAGAAACTACTACCTCACTTGTATAATGAAACAACAGGCATTGCAGTGGGCTGAAATGAGGAGGAATATTTCTTCAGGCGCACCGGGATGTGGCGGCTGGCTCTTTCTGTGACCCTGTCGGGAGAATTTAACCTTACCGGGAGGCTTTAACATGAACATGGATCTTTATAATCTTTTGAACCATGTCAGTGGCAAAATGTCACAGAGATGCTCATCATGCCACGAAGCACTGTGCACAGCAGTCTGAAAAAATTAAAATTCTGGGAAGATGAGAATCATTCACAGGCATAGCAAGAGTGTAACGCTTCAGTGTTTATTTTTTTTTGTGCTGAATGAGATTTCTAATCTTTGAAACTGAAGTTTACATTCCGAATGGTGCAGAAGAGATTTAATATAAATCTGGGATCCCACAGGAATGAACTTAAAAACAAATAAACACTTTCATGTTTGATTCTCAAACTGATATTACAGTGTTGTTCAGTGGAAACAGCACTTGGGTATAATGTTCTTGGGTAGTTTACACACAGATTCAACATTTAACTGCCAGTAATATTGTGAAATAGTATTACAATTTAAAATAACTTTTTTGTGTTTTAATATATTTTAAAATGTAATTTACTACCTGAATTGTCAGCAGTCATTACTCCAGTCTTCAGTGTCACATGACACTTCAGGGATATCTATTTTGCTATTTTATTTTAGTTTAGGTTATTTTATTTTTTTTTAGAAATCATGGTACATTTTTGAAGGCTTATTTGATGAACAGAAAGTAAAGTAAATTAATATACTTAAAGTAATTAAGTAAATAAAATTTTTATTTGAAATAGATTTTTTTGTAATGTTCTAAATGTATCTACTATTTGCAATTTAATGCACCCTTTCTGAACAACAGTGTTAATTTTGAATAAAAATATGTAAAACAAAGTATGTTAAAATGAAAACATACAGTTTATAAAAATAATCTAGATTTTCAAACATAAACCTCATAAATGATGAAACATTAACCAGAAACGGACAGGCTACTGGGTCCCATCGGCCACTGTTTAGTTAAACGTTCTCTAGTAGTTAACACTGATGTTGTTATTTTGTTGTCATGAATATGTTTGCTAATAACCTAATGGAAATGTTGGCAAAGCTGCCATTTTTACATTTTAGCAACTATAGTATTTAGTTTTTTATTTGTAGTTTGCAACTAAATGCATTTCCTCGTGTTTTGCCATAAATTGAAGGATAAACTTCTAATAGAGGGTCTTATTCAGAGTGTCTCTGTCTTAAATATAATGTTTATTTTTTAAATGTGTAATTATTCATATTAAGGTAATTGAAAATTGCTGTTTACATGGCAACTTGTTATTCATATAATTGTCTTTAGTTAGAGACAATAGTTAGATTATTGTTGTAAACACAGCAAATGAGGTGTAGTGAGACAAATGCTGTATTTTCAAGTGTTTGTTTGCAACTGTATGCATGAACAGATTTCTTAATTGTATCGTTGTGTCATGACTCAGTCACTGTCAGGTATAATGGTGTAATGGTTTCTGTGGTGTGCGCTAGACAGCTGACAATCTTTTCCATCCATCAGAGCAGATAACAACCTTCATAGTATGACAAGTCTGGCCACACGTGCTGCACACAGACCCTCTCATTGATCTCTTGTTGCTTTGTGATGTTTTAGTATAATGCATAATTAATAAGGGTACTGAGTTAAATAATGCCCTATGATGTTAGACTTAGAATATTTAATATTATTTAATTGTTAGTAATTTTCTTTTCTTTTGGAAGGTCATATGAAGAAGTCTGATATGTTAAGTGTATTGGATAAGGCATGAATGTGACATATGTGAAAAGATTTCTTGAATAATGAATTGTTTTAAATAATAGAAACACATTCCTTGGCTGTAGAGATGGCAGTGCTAAAGTGAAACCTAAGTTTGTCTCTCTCTTGCATGCTCTAACACTGATTCTTGAAAAGAGATTATTGGGAGTCAGTGAAACTCCCATCTCAGATGAGACACACTGTTGACATTGCTGTTAATTAAATTTCCACTACAGATGAAAAAATGAATGAATGAAAATTACCTTTTTCTCTCAATTCTGAGTTCATTTATATTGGGGAAAAAGTCAGAAATTTGGTGACAAACTCATAACTGCAAGATATAAACTCAAAATTCAGATTTTTTCTTAGAATTGCAAGAAAACTTTTTTAAAAGTTTATATCTCACTATTCTGTTTTTCTCCGAATTCTGAGGTTACTTCTTTCTTTTTTTTAAACTCTGCATATCCTTGATTTACATCTTTCAATTCTGTTTTTTTTTCCCCACCACATAATGAAAAATAACAAAGTTAATTGTGATTTACAGGTGCATCTCAATAAATTAGAATGTCGTGGAAAAGTTCATTTATTTCAGTAATTCAACTCAAATTGTGAAACTCGTGTATTAAATAAATTCAGTGCACACAGACTGAAGTAGTTTAAGTCTTTGGTTCTTTTAATTGTGATGATTTTGGCTCACATTTAACAAAAACCCACCAATTCACTATCTGCAGTGGAGAAGCTCATAGCCCAAGTTGCTTGAAGTCCAGTGTTAAGTTTCCACAGTCTGTGATGATTTGGGGTGCAATGTCATCTGCTGGTGTTGGTCCATTGTGTTTTTTGAA
>NW_015539852.1:970677-990479 GCF_001515605.1 Sinocyclocheilus anshuiensis
GCAAACTCACCAGACCTGAACCCCATAGAGAATCTATGGGGTATTGTCAAGAGGAAAATGAGAAACAAGAGACCAAAAAATGCAGATGAGCTGAAGGCCACTGTCAAAGAAACCTGGGCTTCCATACCACCTCAGCAGTGCCACAAACTGATCACCTCCATGCCACGCCGAATTGAGGCAGTAATTAAAGCAAAAGGAGCCCCTACCAAGTATTGAGTACATGTACAGTAAATTAACATACTTTCCAGAAGGCCAACAATTCACTAAAAATGTTTTTTTTTTTATTGGTCTTCTGAAGTATTCTAATTTGTTGAGATAGTGAATTGGTGGGTTTTTGTTAAATGTGAGCCAAAATCATCACAATTAAAATAACCAAAGACTTAAACTACTTCAGTCTGTGTGCATTCAATTTATTTAATACATGAGTTTCACAATTTGAGTTGAATTACTGAAATAAATGAACTTTTCCACGACATTCTAATTTATTGAGATGCACCTGTATCTGACAATTCTTTTATTTTTTCTTGAAGATAATTACTATTCCTTTTTTGTTGTGGTGGAAACAAGCTTACATAGGTTGCAGATTTAAAGGGGAAGTTCACCCAATAGTAAAATTCTGTCAAGTTGTACACGCGCATCTCGTGTTGTTCACTGAAAATCATACCTTAAAAATCTTGCACAAGAGTTATTGTCAACATTCACTTTAATTGTATGACCTGTTGTAAGACCAGCTCGGAGAATTAATGTGTGTTCCGTAAAAAAAAGCAAAAGCAAAATGTAGTCAAACACATTTGGAGAGACATGAGGGTGATTTTCATTTTTCAGAATGTTCATTTTCAGCGGAACTATCCCTTTAAATATACTGATGATGCTATTGTAAGAAACCCTCTCTTCATATTGATGTGACTATTAATATATAGTAGAATGGCCCAGTGGGAAAGGGTATGGGTGAATATTATTTGCATAGTTTTGGCCAATAATGTGACAACTGTGGTCCTTTTTTGTGGTGAGTGTAGACATAAAGAGAGTAGAAAGCGAGATTGGGAGAAATATAAAGTCACAAGAAAGACTGTAAATTCACACAGAAGAAATGCAGACAGATGTGGTCTAAGCAAAACAGACAGTCTGACACTGGCTGCATGGTAGTGTAACAGCCAGTATGCATGCCAATGGCCGGATGCCTGCTCCGAATGTAAAGTGATGCATCACACCAGCACAGGCTGCCTACAGCATTACAAGAATTAGGTCTGTAAATGTATTATTTTATTTTTTTAGCATTTGCATTCTGATCATTTCAGTTGTTAATGCATTTAGTTCCATGTTATGGAAAGAAAACTCATTTGTATAACCATTAGGTTCAGCAATGTGTGTGGATACCAGAGTTGTGCATTCAGAACTGAATTAAGAATACCCTTTAATTTCATATTCAGTGCAAGATGCGGAATTGCAATTTTGAAATGAAATGTAGGGAAGTAGAATTAAAATGGGTGCAAAAACATAACTATAATGTTATATAGCATGTAACTTTTTTTAATCAATAGATAGACATTAAAAAATTCCATTTATCACATCTACTACTGTCCAAGGAAAAACCATATGCTGTCCCTTTCAGTCCTCTATTGTCCTCAGAACTGAAGTGATTTCAGTATGTTTGTGCTGTTTGTTTTGTAGCGGATCACCTGAGGACGTGTTGACTGTGGTGAGGGGAGAGAAAGCACTTGTCCGTCTCCTGTGTCTCTAGGTTCACAGGGTCCGTGCGAACACCAGCGGGGTGGGTATAAGTGCACTTGACAGGGATGTAAACACCCCTCAGATGAGAGTCAAAAAGAGCAGGCGGTAGAAAGGGAGGGCAATAGGATGAAAACAACAGCAACACTGCCAGTTAAGGCTGGCATCTCTGTGGGGAGAGAGTTTGGGATATCAAAGGTGCTTTAAAAGGAATCAGACTTCTGGATATGCGAAGGGTGCTACTTTTTGATGTCGCCTTATGTAAGTTTCGTCCTTCTCCCATACGGATGATTAGTTGATGCAATGGATGCCTGTGAGCATACGTCTCCTGAAAATGAGGCCTGGAACTGTGTGTGCTGAGAAGTGAGCTCCTGTAGTGCGCTGACACGTCTGTTTTACTGAAAATGAGCCACGCCGGGGGGTCTGACGGGGTGTAATGATGTTTGATGTCTGCTGTAATGTGTGCGCTACACTTGCTGTAGCTTAATCTGCTATGAATGTTGTTTAGCTTCAGATTTAAAAGGCATACATATATAAAAGATTTAAAGGCAATTTTTTTTTTTTTGACAGTTCATGCTGACAAGATTAATGTTAGAATCTGAGGGAATCGATGGAGGCACTGATCAATTTTCTTAAAAAATGCGAATTCATTAAATGGTTCATACATTTTCTTAAATCTTTGGAAATTAAATTGATAGTTTACCCCCCAAATAAAAAATTGTCATTATTTACTCACACTCGTGTCGTTAAAAAACTATGACTTTCTTTCTTTTGTGGAACATAAGATATTTTGAGACATAGTGTTATTTATTTATTTATTCATTCATTCCATGAAAAATCCATTTAAATAGTTCTCTGTAAATACTGTACATTTCACAACCCCATTTATTGAAACTAATCTCAAACAGCTCATTTCAGACTTTTACAATATATAATATTTTATTATATTTATATTTAAATATATATTTATCTTATTTGGGGGGGTCTTTTTCTTTCTTTCGTTCTTTCTTTCTTTCTTTCTTTCTTTCTTTCTTTCTTTCTTTCTTTCTATCATCAGACTATTTTTTTCTTTCTTTCTTTCTTTCTTTCTTTCTTTCTTTCTTTCTTTTACTTTTTACTTGCTCTAGTTTAGAAACAGGCCTCTGTAGATTAGAAAACATAAAAAAAAAAAATATTTATTTATTATATAAATATGTATTATGTATTATTATTTTATTTGATTTATTTGATTTACTTCCAGGCTTATTGTATCGTATATTTTCAGTGTCGTGTCAGACTTTTAGACCACAGTGCAACTAATAAGGGCATCTTTCTGGGGCATCATAGCAGTAGGAAAGAGTGTATGAAGTATGTATTTAATTTAAGATCCCTGTACCAACAGTTATTCATTTAAGGTCATAGAAGACTTTTACATACTCTTAAAGGGACAGGCAACACGTCAGCTAGTGGCAAAACTAATCGACTAGTCGGCTTGAACCCTAGTAAATGTTCTCTCTCTGTGAATGCCGGAGCGCAGAGCAGCAGGCTGTGATGATGTATCGAACCATTACTGCTATAAACTCTGGTGTGGGGAGTCTGTATCATTAAGAGCATTAGATCTGTTGAGCGGAATCATGACTGCACCGGTCGGGGCCAGACAAAGAGACTGACCCATGCCTCCGCAAGAGACAGAGAAAGCAGATGTGGAGTGATGTCGTGCATTACCGGCAACGATCGCAGCGCTCTGGTAATGTGCTGGCAGAGCGAGGAACTCCCCCGTTTTGGCCACTCTGCATAATGGATCTTTCCTGATGGGCTCTTAGGGTAATGCAAAATGGCAAGTGCTATCAGTGGTCATTTCCACTGGTGTGAGAAGGGAGGGGAGACTCATCATCCGTTAACGCAGCTAGGACTTATGAGCCACTAATTTGAGTTCTTAATGTTCCCGTTCTGAGCCAGGGAAGTTGTGAGTCACAGTATGAGACAGGTGCCTTTCCAGGAGCTTTTAAAAGTAGATTTTTGTATACTATGAAATCTACAATGACAAATTGCGTATTTACTTATTGTAAGTAGTTTTCTTAAAAGCACCTGCCTAAATGCACCTGTACATTTTTGTAAGATTTCTTATTTGATACAGCCCCACCATTGCTTAGATATTTATTTTTGGTTTAAGTCTCTTATGCTCACCAAGGCTGCATTTATTTGATAAAAAATACAGTAAAACAACAATAATAATAATATCACATTATTTCATTATATTTCATTCATCAGACATATTTCATAAATTCAGATTAATATCAAAATTATTATTATTTATTTTTATTTTTTAAAATGTAATTTATTCTTGTGATGGCAAAGCTGAATTTTTAGCAGCCTCCAGTCTTTAGCATGATCCTTCAGAAATCATTCGAATATGCTGATTTGGCATTCAAGATACATTTCAATGATGAAAATATTTATTTTTATTTTTATTTTTTTGTTATATAATAGTAATTAATAATAATTTGAATAATAATAAATTGCAGTAATAATAATAATAATAAGAAGAAGAAGAAGAAGAAGAGGAAGAATTATTTTATTTTATTTTATTTTATTTCGTTTTATTTTTGGAAACTATTATTCATTTATTTCAGGACTCTTTGAGGAATAGAAAGTTTAAAAGAACCGCATTTATTTAAAAATCCTGTAACAATGCAGAAGTCTTTACGGTCACTCTTGATCAAAAACATTTTAATGGCAGTGTACTCCTTTTCTTAAAAAAAATAAAAAATAAATAAATAATAATAATAATAATAAATAAATAAACATGCTTTGAAAGTATATAGAGTATATATGAAGAATAAAGACCAAATATTAGCTTTTATTTCCATTATAATTTGTTTTAATAAAAGTGTACACATAGGTTGATGGCAAGGAGACATTGGAAAAGAGTTGTGGAAAGGGCACAAAAAAGTCATCGTCATGATTAAAATAAAATAAAATAAAATAAAATAGTTGCCATTTTAACAACATAGCATCAGATAGTCATTGCTAAAGTTATTTTTTTACCTGGTGAATGTACTATAAGAAGGACACATCCTTCTTCTAGAATGTTACTTCTAAAGAGTAAACATTTTAAAGAGTACAAAGGAGGCAATAAGGTGCAAGACTGTCAGCAAGCACTCTTTATTTTTCCCCCTCACACCAAACTAAAGTTCCAAGCGTTGCTTCAGCACAGTTTACAGGTGCGCAAATAAAACATAAGTCTACAGGGGAGCGTTAGAGGTGCCCAGTAGGAGAGTTCTGAGCTCTTTTATCAGATAGTGATTTGCGTCAGGTTAACGTGTTTCACGGGCCAATTGCTCAGGAGCGTCTAGTAAGCAGTAACGTGTCTGGCCTGGGGTATGATGTTTGGCGTACAAGCGTGCGTGTTTGTGTTTGAGGCAGAGAGACAGGACGTGCTGTGCGTTTCGCTGCCTCTGCTTTGTGTAGTGCGCCTCCCGGGGGTGTGCGGAATGCACGCGGTTATGGCAGCGCTCGGAGAAGGGAGGAATGAATAAGTGACGTGGGCTTTGGGGAGGCCTAGCTCTGAGGCGGTGGGGCTGAGAGATTGAGGCACAGAAGCGAGGCAGATGCTAGCGCCTCAGCCATCACCGCGCTCTCAGGTGGGGTCTTGTGAAACTTCACACTGTGAAAAGCAGATAAATCTTCTTTCTCTCCTTTTCTTCTCACGAACCCCTCCCGTCACACTCCTAAACGCGTCCCTGCGCTGTTGTTGTTGTTGTTTCATATTCATTCTCATTTTCCCCACATGGCTCTCTGTGTTGTCTACCTGTTTTTAAAGCTGTGTATGGCTTCCCGTCTCTCCGTTTCTCTTTATCTCTATATGAATCTATTCTCCCCAACGTGTTTACCTCTTTTTTCAGTCACCTTGGACTCTGTGGTTCGGCTCGTTGCCTCTAAGGGAGGATTTTTGGTCCAGTCAGGCAAAAACAAGCTGGGAAAATGGGATAATGAGAAAGAGTTGTGGAAAAACAAGACTTAAAGAGATAGGTCACCCTTCATGTACTTACCCTGATGTCCTTGCCAAACTGTCCTTTTGGGTTCAATATCAGCATTCTTCAAAATAACTTGTGTTTGTTCCACAGAAGAAAGTAAATCTTACAGGTTTGGAGAAACCTGAGGATGTCTGAAGATGAAGATTACAGAATTTTTATTTTGGGTAAACTATTCCTCTTTTGGGTAAACTATCATGTAGCGAATCAGCTCATGGGGAAATATGAATAATTAATCATAATTGTTATAATTAATTATAAATATTTAGATCCGCTGTAGATATTTAGCTGACCTCTCAGGGTCAACTGTCTGAAAAATTGTGTTTTTGATTGGTCCAGACGCTACAATCACAAACTGTCTGCTTTCACATAAAACCTGCTCGAAATACTGAATTTAGCCAAGGGTACACGGTTTAGCTTATCCCAGAAATTATATCTCTGCATTTTTCAGCAATTTTTCCAGCAATTTTCCCAACAGCCATCATCTTTAAGATTCAAAATGTTTATTGCAAAATGTAAAATACAGTACAATCTAGTTAAAAGTAATCCAGTCATGTTGTTTTGTTGTTTTAACTAAATGAATGGTATTTAATCTTTTCGTTTAATAATTTATAAGTACCAATATAACAATAATAATAAACAGCAATTGTTTTATTTTATTTTATTTTATTAAATTTTTTTATTTTGTTGATTCAGGATTCTTTGGGAATATTCAAAATAACAACATTTAATTTTATATTAATTTAAATAAAAATATAAGAAATTTAACATTATAAATGTCTTTACTATCACATTCAATAAATTTACTATGGCCTTTCTGAAATCTTGCTGTATTCTTGCTGTAAATCTAGTTAAAAGTAATCCAGTCATGTTGTTTTGCTGTTTTAACTAAATGAAAGATGAATGGTATTTAATATGTTCATTTAATAATTTATAAGAACCAATATAACTATATGAAAATAAATAGCATAAAAAATATTTTTTATTTATTTTGTTTTGTTTTTAAATGTTTTTACTGTCACATTCAATAAATATACTGTGGCCTTGCTGAATTCTTGCTGTATTTTTTTACAACATTTTAAAATATGTAAAATGCCGCTGTTGAACATATTTTAGTGATGATGCAAGCAAATCTTCAAACTTTTGATTTGAATGAATCTATTCAAAGCTCTGATTGAAAGCTTTGAATCAGCTCATTCAAATGAGGCAAGTTCATAGTTCACAGGAAAGAATCAAACTTGACTGAGTTGTAATTTGAGTTGTCACTTGCGTCAGCAAATTTAATTTAAATATTTTTGCCTCACTCTCATGCACTCATATGGCTGCAGGACAGGGAGTGATTGTGAAAACATGTCTAATGACAGTCTGTAGCTAATGGTCACATAAAAAGTGCATTCAAATCACACCTACCTAATCATACATTGCTTATCATCACAAATATGTCATGAATATTTTATATATAATCTGGTTTTAGCAACACACCTTGCATCAGACAAGCAAGAAGCAGGGCAATTGAATCAAATTGTGTAGTGCCTTCATAAATTGCCTGTGTATTTCTGAGAACTAGTAATCCATTCTTCCTGTGTATCTCTTCTCCTCAGCACCATTAGAGCAGACAGGCTCTCATACCGCAGATCAGCTGCAATCACAGACAAACACTCATCTCCACTCAGGTCTTTCAATAATTGCTGACCACAGGCAGCATAGGTAGCCATTACCCACCATGAGGCCGTCCTAAAGACCCTGGCAGTCCATGTCTGCCATTTTTGCAACAACATCCATACTGTAAGCTTCATGTTTGGTCTGTATGTCTGGTTGTTTTTGCAGTTATTGCCATGTTATGTCTTATGTATTCCATGTCAATATGTATTATTTATATACATTTTCATAGAAATTAAAGCATGGGCAAAAGTTTTTGGTAACACTTTACTTAAAGCCTTTATTTATAATGCATTATAAAAGTAGTTTTAATGCATTAGTTATGCCTTGTAATGCACCTTATAATGCATTGTACAATCTCATGAATAATTGTAACCACAGTTAATACATTATAACACCTAGCAATTCATTTTTACACTATTCATTTTAGGTTTGGTTATAATTATGTACGACAAGATACAATGTATTACAACACACATTATGAATAATTATAATGCATTATACCCTTTAATAACCCTTTATAATGTATTATACGTAAAGGCTTTAAGTAAAGTGTTACCAAGTTGTTTTTCTAATCCAAAAATCCAACAATTTTGCTTGAGATGAAACTAGACATTGTTATTGTGTATCACTTTCAATCAAATTACTGTTTTATCAAATTCAGAAAGTAGGAAATTATTATTCAGTAATTTAGGTTAAATGCAAAAGCTGAGTATGAAATTAGCCTGAAGACAAAGATGTGTTTTTTATTTTAAAATATTGCAAATTTAATTTGAATTGAGTGATTATAGTTGAGGTAGAAATGGCATTTATTCATGGTGGTTCTGGTGATACTGATAGTATGCACATTATACAAAGTAGTAATTTCGAAAAGTGTGCATTCTTAACATTTAAAAGGGCCCATAATTGAAGAAACACCCCACTGTGTCATATCAGCGTGCAAATGGTGAAAGAAAAAGTATGAAGTGTAAAACATCTCTGGATATTATTTTTGTGCCATATACCTGATTATTCTTAAACATGGTAAATTTGTATTTCTTCAGCTGGCAACACAGGATGTTCCTTTTATTAAAAATCCTGCCATCCATTGAAAGTTTTCTTCAGGTTTCATTCTAAGATTAAACTGTTTGCCAATCATCTCACATTGCAAGTGAAATCTCAATTGCCTGACACCGAAAGCAACCAAGGAAGCACTTTATTTCCTCTGTCAATTACTGCCAGAAACAGCTGAATCTTTCCTTTTTGCACATGTGTTAATGTGTGTTAATCACTCTCTTCCTCTCTCTCTCACAGCTCCAGGTATCCACCACTGACCTAAGTGGCAGATTGGTAGAGGGACCTGTAGACCTGGACGTGTCTGTTATTGACCAGAATGACAACCGACCGGTGTTCAAGGAGCCACGTTACTCTGGGGAGGTTCTGGAGGGCTCCCCCACAGGTACACTTCCCTGACCTAACAGTGCTCATGCTCTTGCAGTTGGAATGGATGTGTCTAGGGAACTGATTACTGGAAGAAGAAAGTCGAGATCAGAGTTGGCTAAGGGTCTAAAAGTCTTTGATAATAGTGGTTGGAGAGAATATATGGTTCGGTTTGATGGAACATACTGTAGCCTGTGGACGATAAAGATTGTAACTTTTGTGGTTTCTTATTAGTTGGGTTTGAATCTCCTTTATTTTGGTGCATACTTAAGGTTGACAGTTCTATACATTTGAATGATACCTCAAATTTAGTTGGCTGGTTAAAAAGATGTGTGCTTGTTACTTTGAGTGAATGTATGATTTTCACCTGGCAGAAGGTAGAACTGGTGTAAATATCCCATAGGCGTACTGAAGGAGGGATCTGAGCAGTGATTCTCAACAAGGTTTCATTTGCAATGAAGATAAACATGGTTTGTGTCGACCATAATGTTGTGCAGTTGAATTATTGGCATGAAACCAATTGAAATTTTTAGAAAAAAAAAGATTTTCCTTTCTAGCTTAGTGTGTTATTTTATTTTTATTTATTATTATTATTATTATTATTATTTGTAAGTTTAAAAATGTTGCTGCTGTGTTTATATAAATTACAATTTAAATGTTTGGGGTCAGTAAGGTTTTTTTTTTTTTTATTGATCAAAAGTGACAATAAATATGAAAGAAAATCTATTTTTGAACTTTATTCACCAAAGAATCCTGTTTCATTGATTATTTATCAAATCGATAAATGTTTATAATAATAATATTAAGAAGAACTAAGAACTAACTAAAGCACCAAATCAGCATATTACAATGATTTCTAAAAGATCATGTGACACTTTTTTGTGTAATGGCAATGCTGACTATAATAAAGGGGAAATAATAAAATAAAATCTTACTGAGCCCAAACATTTAACCTGAAACAAAAACAGCTGAGAACCATTGATTTTTGATGGAGATTATAAAGACTTCTGAGTGTTTTTTTTTTTTTTTTGGCTCAACCACCTGTGAGATTTGCACATGCAGGCCAACATCACTTAGTTCTCTTCAGAAAATATAATACTTTTTTAGATTTCATCATCTTACTACAAGAAGAATATGCTACACGAATAATGTGTTTTACATCATGGCATCTAAAGCGTTTGCAAAGGGTTGCGCAGGATCTCTTTTGTTTCTTCTCAGCATAGCTATAAAACAAAAATGACATGTTTTATTTAAAAAAAAAAAAATGTAGTATGCTTTGGAAGTCATCCCTAATGAGCAAACACATTATCTCTGAGCGTGTATGTTCACACCACGCGCCACAGAGATATCTTTGACGAGCTAATCGTGAGCATCTCTCACAAATGGCAGCCGGCGTTTATCTCGCCACAAGAGAATGCTACATTGTTTTCATGGTGTGTCTGATAAATCAAAAAAGAATTGGACCATTTACAAACTGCATGACACTCTCTTCAGTCCCGTGCCCTCCAGAAATAAGAAATTCATTGAGACACAACCCTGTCCTTAGAGGCCTCAGCACTGCACTTCCTTTTCTCAATCCTTCAATAATTTTTCCCATGATTCTACAGCAGTTCCATCACAGCAGTTTGCTTCTTTCTTTTCCACTTACACTTTTTTTGTGGTTTTTGTGGCATGTCACCATTGAGACCCCAAAACACAAGAAACATGGTTTCAGAGAGAAAAAAAGGGATTTTGCCAACCTTCATCACCCACACTAGCACCAAAAATACACCCCACAAACAATTAAACATACCCTTGTAGCTCAAACAGGCATGTGAACTCTAAATCGATGAGAATAGCGAGCATAATAGGACGGGAGAGATCATATCAAATCTTTTTCTCTGTCAAGAGTGGGCTGCGCTGCTTTCATTACAACATAAACAAACAGACATCAGCCTCAGACATCAGTGATGAGGACAGGATGAACCGATCCAGGATCAGCTGCGCACAGTTCCTCGCAGGTAGAGTAGGCGGATACAACTTGCCTGTTTTCGGATACATTTAGCCCGGGAACGGTAATGTGTGCTCAGTCAGGAGTGAGTTAGGGTGGAAGGAGATGAGAGTCCCTAACAGTGGGAAACTTTTTCCAGAGTTGCTGTAACTTAGTTAAGCAAAGTGGGTTTATCTAATCGTCAAAAGAGGAAATTAAATTTGGCTGAAAGACTTAATGAAATTAAACTAAGACCTTCATGCGACCGGGGAGAAGATAAACACCCACAGGCCAAGCACTGTTCCATTGGCTTTAGTCAGAAACTGTGTCTATATATAGGAAAGCTGTGTCTTGTACTATATAATAAGTATATTGCAATAATTATAAAAATGCAAAATATTTTTGTTCAATATTTATATTAATAAAATATTTTTCATTATGTCTTTCAACCATTTATTGATTTATTTATTAATTCATTCAATCATTCATTTATTCATTCATTTAGTTATTTTTACTTTGTGTATATATAATATATAATATATAAAGTTTTTAAAATGTTTGTAGTATTAAAAAAAAATACGTATACTATTATGTGTGTGTAAATATATATGTAAAATGTATATATAAAATAAAAACTATATAAACAGTGCATTTCTGAAATACTATATACTAATAAATATTACAAAGGTTTTGAAAACATGTTTATACACACACACATGCACATAATATATATAGAGAGAGAGAGAGAGAGGAAATATTTATATTGGAAAAATAGGTTTGAAGTAGCATATCATCTGAACTGAAGAGGCGAGTGCGTAGTGGGTTTTTCCCCTCCCTTAATATAAATTAAAAAAAAACGTTTCACTGTCTTATATAAATACACTTTATTGCCATCAGGACTGAGTGCCTCTTTTAAGTTAATTTATTTTTTTGGCTCTTATTCTTTGCTACATTTTCATTGGCATGCCTATCACCTTTTAAGATACCTTAATGGAGAAGATAAATGATTTATGGAGAGTAGACCCATTTTAGTGTCTATTGCCTCTCAATTATAACCATTTTCCTTAGAATAAATTGATAATTTAAAAAGCCTCACACCATTCACCAGTAAAAGGGGTGCTTTCTATAGTTCCATTATATTTCATATTAATCAAACAAGTTGCTTTCATCATTTTCAAATTGTCGTGTCCTGGCCAGTTGTTCAGAGGTGCAGAGTTCCTGTTCAGATTTCCATTGTCGCTGTTCTACTCAAGGAGCATGTGTGCAGTGCATTGTGGGTGCAGGTGCACACAGCAGGGGCTGGGTTTTTTTTCCGGTGACTTCCTCTCTCCTCTTTAGGCTTGTGTATGTACGGGTGCAGATGTGCACAGCGTGCCTCCTCCGCTATGTCGAACTCTCCTGAGCTCCTGGCAAAGGGAGGATGAATGCGTATTGCTTTTTTAACGCCTCTTTTCAAAGGCCCTGTTAGGCACAAGACGTTGCCAGTGTGTGTCCGGAGAGGACATGAAAAATGGGAATTGAGAGCTTTTTAAAGAAGCCTACATTAATCAGCACTGGAACCAACAGTCATGGGCCTCCCACTCGGGTCTCGGGTTTAAGATATTCTGCCCCTACCCCCCACTTGCTTTAATCAGCATGACTGCTGGCACAGGTTAGAAATTAAAGAGCTCAGCATGGTGCCTGATTAGTGAAGCTTTCTGCAAGCTGCCTTTTCAACAAGTTGCAAGGCTGTGTGACTTCATGCATGTGTGTGCACTGCTGCACACACATGCATAAATGTGTTGTTTACTGCTGACAGTGTTATAAAGTGCCAAGTCAAGATGAACTGCTGAGTGAAACGACATTCAATGAGAACAAAATGTAGGGCAAGACTCTATAGATGGAAGGTGGTTTAAAGATAGATAAAATGAATATTTTTACACTGTGAAACTATTTCTAATTCAAATAAATCTGTTCTTTTGAACTTTTTATTCATCGAAGGATCTTAAAAAAAAATGTATCAAGGTTTCCATAAAAATAAAAGCAGCACTTTCTTCCTTCCTTCCTTCCTTCTTTCTTTCTTTCTTTCTTTCTTTCTTTCTTTCTTTCTTTCTTTCTTTCTTTCTTTCTTTCTTTCTTTCTTTCTTTCGTCCTTCCTTCCTTCCTTCCTTCCTTCCTTTCTTTCTTTCTTTCTTTCTTTGAGCAACAAATCTGAATATTACAATTATTTCTAAAGGATAATGTGACACTGAAGACCGGAGAAATGGCTGCTGAAAATTCACCTTTGTTAGGGCAGCAATAAATTACATTTTTAAATATATTCAGAAAGAAACAGTTATTTTCAATTGTGAAATAGTTCACAATATTACTATTTTACTCAGATAAATGAGCATAAGAAAAGTCTTTCAAAAACATGAACAAATCTTATTAACCCAAATTTTATTTTATTTTATTTTATCACTGTCTTTTATATTTACTCCAGTCACTGTTACTATTTTTATGGTTACTTTGGTTGACACAATAATAGTTAAGGGGCTTGACTTCTACAATTTGTTTATACAGACATTATTTGATCAATTTGGAGTCTCAATTTGAGAGTCCCACCTGTTTGTAAATGTGTTTTTCAATTCCAAACACCATCTATGTAATCAGAGCCAATAAAACCAGGAACATGCATTAGGATAGTAAATTGGGCCAATGTTGATGGTGGCAGTAATGAACATATGGTTTGACGTATCATTCTTTCTCTCTTTCTCTGCAGGCTCCTCCCCACCTCCGTCCTCACTCTTTTGCGTGTGTCGTACGAAATGTTTGTTTTGTTCTGAATTGGGAGGACAGTTGCCTATAGGGGGAAAAACAGCAGCATTCTGACATTTCTGTGCTTGGTGATAACTGAGCAAACAGCTAGACTTCTGGCAGGCCTTTATTCACTCGCTCTCTTTCTCTCTTTCTTATCCCTCTCTCTCTATTTCTACAGGCTATTTTTGTTGGGGAAAAATATCTTCATTTCTCAGTTGCCTTTACTCTTGTCTGCTCTTTGGTTTTTCTATTTGTGAAGTCTATAAAAGGCTTCCTGGGTTCTTCATTGCACCTGTGATTTTCAGCAGCTCAAAGGAGTGTTCCAGGTTCAATACAAGTTAAGCTGTATTCACAGCATAGTTCGATTACTTCGGAAAATAATTTCAACTCGTCCTTCTCCTTTAGAGCACACATAAAAATAAATAACTGTGTCCTTATCAGCTAAGATAGCAGGTAATATAGACACTAAAACAGAGAGAAGCACTGACTGGTACCAGAAGAAATCAATGACACTTTAATATTATTGTATATAGAGCACAACGTATTACAACTACAGTAAATCTTTTAGCTTCAAAATATGTAATATGATTTGAATCACTAGATTTGAATCTACTGTACAGATGTGTGCCTTCCTTCCTTCCTTCCTTTCTTTCTTTCTTTCTTTCTTTGAGCAACAAATCTGAATATTACAATTATTTCTAAAGGATAATGTGACACTGAAGACCGGAGAAATGGCTGCTGAAAATTCACCTTTGTTAGGGCAGCAATAAATTACATTTTTAAATATATTCAGAAAGAAACAGTTATTTTCAATTGTGAAATAGTTCACAATATTACTATTTTACTCAGATAAATGAGCATAAGAAAAGTCTTTCAAAAACATGAACAAATCTTATTAACCCAAATTTTATTTTATTTTATTTTATCACTGTCTTTTATATTTACTCCAGTCACTGTTACTATTTTTATGGTTACTTTGGTTGACACAATAATAGTTAAGGGGCTTGACTTCTACAATTTGTTTATACAGACATTATTTGATCAATTTGGAGTCTCAATTTGAGAGTCCCACCAGTTTGTAAATGTGTTTTTCAATTCCAAACACCATCTATGTAATCAGAGCCAATAAAACCAGGAACATGCATTAGGATAGTAAATTGGGCCAATGTTGATGGTGGCAGTAATGAACATATGGTTTGACGTATCATTCTTTCTCTCTTTCTCTGCAGGCTCCTCCCCACCTCCGTCCTCACTCTTTTGCGTGTGTCGTGCGAAGTGTTTGTTTTGTTCTGAATTGGGAGGACAGTTGCCTATAGGGGGAAAAACAGCAGCATTCTGACATTTCTGTGCTTGGTGATAACTGAGCAAACAGCTAGACTTCTGGCAGGACCTGCCAGAACTAACGCTACGCTAGATATCTATACCTTAAAAGTGGATTTGTTGGAATACCATGATGATACTCATTTTGTCAAAAACAAATAAAATAAAAATAAATAAATAAATAAAAGGAACTGGCGTGCTGGTTGTGCCATAGCTCAGGTGGTCTGTCAACAGCACTGACCCGTTCAGCCCGCTGTAATCAGTTGTTTAGCTCCGTGGCAGAGGTTGGTGACTACCTGCTGCTCTGCCTGTATATCCTCACCTCCTGACAGGACCGTTCACCATCTCAGCCATGTCGCAGCCTCCGGCCTGATGTGGCAGCTCTGAGAAAGTGGCGTGGAGCTGGCGGAGTGTCGGCCTCAGAAAATAAAAGGCTAAAAAAATCAATAGCTAATTGCCAGGACAGGCCCCTGAGGAGGGCCGGCTAGACCCCAGCTCGGATTGATCTTGGCTAGAAAATGATTGGGCCGAGGGTGACACTAATGCCGGCAGGTAATTTGTAGCATAATGGCATGATGTCTGTGCCATTAGGATTTCCCAGCGCCAATGTCTCCCTCACAGAGCTCTCACAGGATGACCCCTGCTCCCTGCTGCCGAGCGGCTTTTCAATCCCACAATGCCTCATTATCTGTCGATCAATCCCATGCTGACTGCCATATTATGGACTAATACTGAACTGTGCTTTGAATTGTTTGTGTTGAAGTAAAACTCCAGTACTAGACCAAGAAAGAAATAGATAAATGAGTTATTGAACACTTTTGTGGCTGCATACGATATTTAGTTCTGGTCCAAATCATAAGATATTTAAAAAATAATTATATTGTTATTCTGTTTCACTCATACACACACTTCCCAATTAACTTTTGGTTCTAAACTATAAAATACAGACTACCTGGCCGTTTTTAATGCAAAAGTTACTTAATGCTAATTTCTTGTTTATTGAACTGTTGCAATACGTTCAGGTTGTTCTGAATAGCAGCGCACTACGTTAGCATGAATGCAAGTGATGTTGCTTCATTGTCACCTGCCTTGTTTATTCGCTCTCACCTCCTGTGTGATTTTATCCCAGCTGTGTCTATCACATGAGAGTTCCTTTCCGTCGGTTTTACACAGCTATACCCCATGAGGAATGACACAGGTGCTCAGGGCGCCATCTGCATCCCACACAATGCAGCTGGATTAACTGTCACTCAAAGTACGAATGTCATACAGAGTACAGAGTGCAAAAATGCCATTGCATTGCCACAGCCCTATTCGTCTATCTTTAGATTCATCTACTAAACACCACAGACCACAGTAAGCAATTATGTCATCAGTATTTCATTATAGTTATTTATAAATTTTAAGCTTGCATTTACTAGATCTAGCAAACTAAGTATTTTGAGAATTTTCTGCCTCGTTTGTCACTGCAATTAAAAATGACCTAGAGTGGTTGATATGGAATCAGCTAATGAGCTTGGACCAGCCATGAACTAGATAGCATGTTTCAAAACACCGCTACTAGCTTAAGCTGGATTTTCCAGCAGAGTCTCCTTGAGTTTATGATTTGATACTCTCCAAACACTCACACTTTGAATATATTTCATGAATTCAGTGTAAATGACATCAGCACACTTTAACTCAATGTGCTAGCCTGCATCATTTCAAAGCTAAATTGCATCATTACGCACCATTCAAATGGGTTTTACCCCTTTATTCTCTCATTCACTCTCGACTCTTTGCTTGTTTATAGTCCTGGGGCTTGCGATGCAAATGGCGGAGGCACTCGTGGAGTTTCAGGGCCCTGTGAAAGGACAGAAGGGAGCTGCCCCAGACATGAGTGGCGGGTTGGCCGTGGGCTCCCTGTGGGGGTTCCGCTACACGAGCGCTTCTAATCTATTAAAGAGCTTCTGCTCTTTCCTCTACCCACAATCCAGCAGCCCACCACAAGCCCGCACTTGATTATCTATCCCTCACTCTTTCTCTTACTTCTCCCAGTGAGGAATAGAAGCAGACAGAGCGTACACGACACAAGAAAACCAATCTCGACCCATCTCCCTGTCTCGTTGTCCCTTGTCTTTGATGGCTGATGCTATTTTAAAGCCCCGAGACTCCCAGAGATCCAGGCCTGGTTATCTTCCTTTCACTCTTCCGCTGGTACATTTCCAGATGAGATTATTGTTTTAGAAGCGCTGGCTTTTAAAGCTGTTTGGGAAAAATTAAAGGCGAACAGCAGGTTCCGAGAACATAGTGTTTGTAAATAGCATTGATTTTGATCTAAAGCAGGGTGTAATCTTGTTATCATGGCTTGGCAGTAATAGGGTAAATGTAGCATCTTTTGCTGCTGGTTACAATACAGCTGTAGTTTGTTCAGTCTAGGAAGGATTGACATCCACTTTGCTTTCTGTAGTTGAGCCTGAAACACAAGTTTAGTGGGTCAGTGGTTTAACATAAAGATAACTGGCTTCTAAGATGCTATGTAATGTCAGATGATCTAGATCCAAATCAAGTGCCATTTAGAGCGGTGATTGTCAATCAGGGGGCCGGGACCCGGGGCCCACTAGGGGTCCTCGGCAAACTTCTGGGGGTCCCCAATAATTGTTCAAACTATTTAAGCTCTGTAAAGTGTACAACATGAAATATCATTATTTATTTTTATCACACAAGAAGTACCAGAGGTACATATCAGTTCAGGAGGGCTTTTGGATATTGTATTGGGAAAAAAGTTATTGTATTGGGGTCAAAAAGGCTGAGAGAATTTTTTATGTCTACTATACAATTATTTTTCGTATTTTTAAATTATCACAGTTATTTGTCGGCGGTACAGTACATGACATGTCAATTGGAGATTTTCAAACTTTAATTTTAAATTTATTAATAGTAAATTGCAATATTAAAAATATCAAAATCATTTAAAGTTGAATGATTTATAAAACATTTATAAAAGTTTATAAAATAGGTTTATAAAAGGCAAAAAATGCATAGCCAGGATTTAAATTATGCACAAAACAAAGTTTGAATGAATGCTGTATGTTTGTTATTTGCAGAAAATGATGGATACGAAAAAAGAAAAGAAAATATGCAGCAGCCATACTATACATATATAAATTATTGTTTTAATAACTCTATTCAATTTCTGATCTCTTTAAATCGACCATTAAATTGCATGCAGATGATTATGGGTGCTTGTGCAAGTGTTAGATGGGTGAAAGTCTCAGGATTAAGGATCAAGTGTCTTTCTGAAGCGAGCTTAGCTGTCAGAGACATACTCTCATCTAAGAAGCAGAAATAGTCACACTTTCTTCAAGTGTCATTTCAGATGCTAGTTACAAAATACAGTGGAGAGAACAGCTTTTGACGCTTCTAATCCTTCGGTCCATGATCTCTCATGACTAAGTTCTCCATGTCCTCCAGGTGCCTCCCCTCTTCCTGTCCATTACCACTCGCGATTCAGTGTGACGGGCTGTAAGAAGATAAGCTCTAAAGGAAAGACTGGAGTTTGTTTAGGAGTTTGTTGGATACCAGCTGTTTCCTAGTCTTGCTTATTTTAAAATATACCAGGCAGGCTTGTCTGGACAAAAAGGTGGACATTAATATCCCAAACAAGTGCTCTTTCTGTTCTCAGCCTGACGCGTTCATGTCTCACTTTCTTTTTTATTATTTGTGTCCCACTTTTGCCGCATATGTGCATAGCCAAGAGGATTGCTGCCTGAGTGCACATTTGCTTTAGTGCACATTGGCCTGAACGCTTTGATTGAATATTGATCTCAGATCCTGGCGGGTTTGGTGAGCATGGCACAAACTGGGCTTGTGGGATAGTGGTGAGCAGTTTTCTGACACTACCACTACCCCGATCATCTGTCCCATTGCTGTTAAAAAATATGGCATGTTAAAATTTTGTCACAAAAGAATTTTCAGTGGCTTGTGATCAGTCAGTCAGTCAGTCAGTCATCTGTCCAAATAGTTGCAAAATAGTGGTAATTTTTTGGGAAGTTGGTGGGTGGGGCGGTCTAGTACATATACTGTATCAGGCTTTAAAAAAAAAAATATTTATTGAGGAAGGTTTTTTTTCTACCGGAAATAAATAATGGTGAATAAAATATTTTAAAAAGTCACTGCAAAAGTTTTAATACAAATCACTTGAGGGCATGTATGGCAAACGTTCACAGACTGTGTCCCGAAAATTAGGCAGAAAAATGTGGTTAATTAATACGTATTGTGAAAGATCAGAAGCACAAAAGTGTGGAGAAAACAAGTAGTTTTCATGTTTTTTTTTAATTATAAAACAGGGAGAGAGAGAAAGATGACAGTTGCAGAGGTGGAGTGGCAGTACTTTTTTTTTCTTTCTCTATAATAGTATTCAATGAAAGCTCTTAGAAGTCTTTGTGACATCCTCAGATAAACTTTTTGTCTACACAAAATGGAATAAAACATGTTTCTGAACAGTTATTAATGAAATATTTTCCTGTGATGGCAAAGCTCAGGGATTATTTGATGAATGGAAAGTTCAAAACTGCAGCATGTATTTGAAATCTAAATGTTTTGTAACATTAATGTCTTTACTGTCATTTTTGTTCAATTAAATGCATCCTTACTGAATAGAAGAATTTCTTTCTTTCTTTGAAACAAACAAATCAATCAGTCAATCAATCAATCAATCATTGATTCAATCAATCAACACTGTCTACAAACCTTCAAATGGTAGTTTACATTTAAAAGTGTATTAGTGTTTTATTTGTTCATCGAATGAACATCAATGATTGTTGTTTTGGACCACGTTTACTTTCATTATATAGACAAAAACACTAACAAATATCTACTTTGTGTTCTACAGACAGACAGACAGGCAGGCAGGCAGGCAGGCAGGCAGGCAGGCA